>NW_009623073.1:0-2612 GCF_000690535.1 Cariama cristata
CAAATACCTGCCGCTTCCTGAGACTGCAGCAGCTGAAGTCTCAGCAGATTTCAGGCTGTTTGCAGGCTTGATCTTCTCACCGCGTCTAGTGCTGACCAAACCCTTCACACGTCACCTCTGCAAGGGGGACACGCATCCTTATTTACCCAGGAGCTGTGCAAATAGAGTTATTACTGTCCTTGGCTGCACAAGCATCGAGCACGACAGAAAAGTCCGCATGGAAGTGCATAACATTGTCCTCCATCTATGGGCTCCGGGGTCAGTAGGGAACAGTAAGGAATAAAACCAAATAGTTGCTGGAAAAGGGAGCAGAGGCCACCCAGCATGCTGGGTGTGTACTCTTGTACATCATCACATTGCGGAGGGTTCAAACTACACCCATTCCAAAGAGCTAAATTAAAGTGGTGATGGGTACAGCAGCATAGTTCACTTTAAAATCTCAGTTCTGCTCTTTGAACCCCCAGGATGGTATTTTTGTGGGTAGTTAATTACATGGTAAAAAAAAAAAAAGTCAAAACTTCAGAAAAAAAGGCAAATGGATTTTCCTTCTTGCTTCCCAAAATTCCAACCCCACAGCAGAATCGCTGCTAACAGCTTCCCAAGATGCGTGCCATCCCTGCGCCACAGCAAGCTGCCCATCGTCCCCACCTTGCTCCGTGCTGTGGCAGTGGGGCAGGGAGGGCAGATGCTGGCTGGCCCCAGGCAAGATTTGTCGTCTCCTCCACCCCAAAATCGGCTTCTCCCACACCACGGCCAGCAGACAGGACCGTCAGGACAGTCAGGGCACGGCTGGGCTGAGCACCCATCCCCAAGGGCTGCATGGTGGTTGGTTCTTTTTTTTTGTTTGTTTCTTAGGAGATCTAAACCAGAGGTCTTCCTGCGGGACGGGAGGGATTTTCGATACCCCAAGGAGCACACTGTATGCAGCCCGCACGCTGTACACAGTTTAACTCTGAGCATTACATGGATATTCATCCGTTTTGATCCCAGCGCAGAGCAGATGGCCGGTTAACGCACATTTGAGTCCCGCACTCTCTCTCTCCAAATTACACTGTACTACTGCGCCGGGAAAATGCAACGGGCATTATAAAAGTCACAGCTCTTCCCTGCTCCCTCCTCATCAAGCTCCACTCTTGCCAAAAGGCACGACAACTTCCCTCCCAGCTCGGCTCCCAGGCACCAGCTCCAGCAGCCCCATCACGTCTTCCCCCTGCCCACCCCGCTGGAAAAACCACCCGTCCTCCCCAAACAGACCCCGAGTTTTGCATTTCGGCTGGGCAAGGTCAAAGTGCAAAGGGGCTGCATCGCAAACATCCCCTGAGGCAGATCCCAAAGGATATTAGATGATATTATTCCATCCTGAAGGACACCATATCAGCCCATTGGGTAGAGCAGATTATCCTGACACAGGGCAAAAAACTCTTTAAAAAAAAAATTTAAAAAAAAGATAATCAGTGTTTAATAAAAAGAACTGACTTAAGCCATTGAAAATGAGCCTGCTCACACCTGTAACTCCTCCCTCCCATCTTTTCTCTGTCTCACCTAACGACAAGCAACTAAAAATTCAATGCACAAGAAAGAAAAGATGTGCACGAACTCCCCCCACCCTGGGGGGGGCTGCAACCAAGGCCCGCGCCACTGAACAATACTGGTGTCTTATTTGAGAGCCGTGTGCCTCCATAACGCGTTATGAGGTGTGTTTGTAACCGGCGGATGCCGACAGTGGTCCTTGAGGAGGAAATGGTGTGTGTCTAAATGCAGGCAAAGCTATTTAGAAAGCCAGGACAAAGCAGCTTTGCTCTCCTTGCTTGGGCCAAATTACATCCTTTGGACTTATTCCTTCAGTGGCTTCAAAAAAAAAAAAAAGAATAATCCGTCTCAATATCCTTGGCTCTGCAAATAATGTTTAGAGAATAGAAGGTGATTTCATAGCTCGTTTGGTTTTGCACCGCATGAACCCTGTTCTCCTCGTATCACTTTCCAATTAGGTTTATTGTTGGCATTTCCACCAGAAGACCAAGGAGGGAAAGGCTAAAACCCTCAGTCACACTTGAGACTGAGGGGAAAAAAAATAAAATTAAAAAAAAAAAAGAAGTAATAATAACCTATTTTTCCCTTGTCTTTCAGCCTGATCTGAAAATGAACTTGTTTTGCTTCTGAATCAATTCTCTTCTGGCATCGCACTTCCCACGGTCCCTTCCGAGACGAGATGCAATCGTTAGCTCACTTGCTCCTCCAAAATAATATCACAAAGCCGGAGCTCGAGCTGCTTTGCAGTAAATCATCATTAATTTCTGCCTATGTGCAGCAAGGCGGAGTTTGGCGGGGGACACAAAGGCACACACACCCGGCCCCCAGGGTACCACCACAGATGCACCTTCTGGCTGGGGACAGTCCCCAGCCCAGCGTGTCCTCCCCACGGGGTAGCGAAACCAGCACGTTGTCCCTTCCCGAAACGCCTCTCCATGCCGTGCGAAGGACCGCCGCACCTCTCTCCCTCCCTCAGGGCTGCGGTGAGGGTTGATTAAGGCTCATAAGGAGCTTCCAAACAGCGGGATTGGAGGTAAACTATTGGTACTACTAATGCCGCCTCCTCAAACAAAGCGGTGAAC
>NW_009623073.1:2635-6561 GCF_000690535.1 Cariama cristata
TCATTTTCTGAAGGCATGCGTTAACAATGAGAAATCCTCCTCCTCCTCCTCATCCCAGCACCCCTGTGCCACAGGCACCCAGAGCCTCAGCCCCCCCTCTGGGACACCCAACACCCATCCCACAGCCGGTGGCTTCCCGGGTACCCTATAGACTGATCCAGCCCGACCTAGGGCTGCCCTCCCCACCGCAGCAGCGGCTATATGGGAAAATCTATACCTAGGCACCCCACCTTCCATGGAAATACACAGGAAGAGTGGAGCAACACGGATTTAGACGAGCAAAAGATGGGGCCCAAGATCTCCTCCTTGGCTCACTCTTCCCGTCACACTGACTCCTGCTGAGATTTTGGAACCAAAAAGGGGAAAGAGAGTGGGAAATCAATTTAATTGCAGCTTAGTAAGCAACTGTGCTAAGTGTCGCTGGCAAAATCTGAACATTTCGCTGTGAGAGAAAGGAGGGTAAAATGGCTTTTTCATTGCACGGCAAAGTGGATTGAGAGCAAACCCCCCCCCCCATCATCTGCTCCCCACCCCTTCCTTCTTTAAACAGGAGGAAGCCAGCAAGAAACACACAGCTAATGCCAGCAATCTCCCGCTCGCGCTACTCCAATTAATAGTCAATCCGCTGCACCCTTTGTTGTTAAGGCTACACGTAATTACCCCTTCACGCAAACGTCTTTCTTAAACAGATCCTACTTTTGCTTTCTCCACAGATACATTCCTCGTAATTGGTTTTATTGCACCAAATGCTGGGATGCCCTCATGGAAGAGAACAGTTATAACCACGTCTCTCTCTCCCAGCTGCAGTAAGTCGCTTTTGCACTTCCACGGCTTCTCCCAACCTCACTTCTCCCACCAGCAAAGGGACCAGCGCACAGGCAAACACACCCAGAAGGACCCAACCCGCATCCCGTGGGCTGCGGGCACTCAACGCACACGTCCACGGACCAGAGAAAAAACACTCGCCTCACACCACCTCTACTCAAACCCCACCTTCAGCTACCCGGGGATTTGCCAGCCTAGGACAGTAATGCCGCATTTGCACTTATATGGGTTTATAAAACGGTGCCACATGTAAGGTTGTCTCTCCCAGCACTGCCCTTCCAGGGTCCGTGCTCGCCCAGCTCACACCTGCTAAACCACAGCAGTTGGGCAGAGCGTGCTCTGCCCTGGTCTCCACACCGACAACCAACCTCTCAGCTTCAGCAGGGAAAGAAAAACTCCAGTCCCAGTACCCCAGCCCTGCCTTCCCCGGGCACAGCGTTCCCGTTTACAGCCTCTACCCTGCCGCCATCCCGGGCGCCAAGCCCCCTGCCCGCGGGGAGGCACGGATCACGCCGCAGAGCCAGGGTCAAGAGATCTCTCGGCAAAGCAAGAGAAAACAAACCCAGCCAAGGCAGGCCCTGGGCCACGAGCACATCAAAATCAATCAGGATGATGTTCTCTTATCGAGGAAAGGAAGAGCGAGGAGGAGAAAATAGCCTGGGGTTTTGAGTAAATAATCCACCTCTGTACATATCTGAGGTGGCAAAAGGATAAGTAGGAAATAACGTCTCCCCTGATAGTCAGCATCTTTCTCAAGCGTGGAGACACTTCACAACCTACCTCCTGCACCTACCATGCCTCGGCATCCAGACACAAAAACTGATGTCGGAGACCTCCCTGCTCAAAAGCAGAACTTCCTTTTGTCAAGCCCACTCCTAAGGGTCACCAAGGGCCACAAGCCAGAGCCGAGTCCTCCCAAAAACCCAGCCACAGGGCGAGAGCTCAGGCCCTTCCCTGTCCCCTACCAAGGGGACACCACTACGGCAGCCGAGGGACGCCGCAGCCCGCAGCGATCCCGCCAGCAGTGCACAGGGTGCTCTGCAGGCACCTTGCCAGGAGAAGCAGATTACAAGAGAGACCACGAAACTCCTCAGCCTGGCTCACCCCAGGAGCATCACCACCTCTGCCATCCTTTCGGAGCACAGCAGCAGGACCTTTTCCAGCTCTTTCTATCCTTCCAGAGCAGAATAAAAAGTATTTTTCTTCTTCTGGTGTTCAGCACCTCTTGTCAACAAGACACATACCAGCTGCATAGAAATTTATTTAGCATCTTACCAGCAAAGAAGCAGAATCCTTGCATCCTCTACCTCCTTCCCTGATTTTTTTTTTTTTTTTTAAAAGCACCAAGCTAGGAAAGGCGCTTGGACATCCCGATGCTCCCTATTTTGCAAAGCAAACAGGTCTTGTTCAATCAATATTTACATCCCCATCAGTCACAGCTGCAACACAGAGCTCTAACAGAACGGAATGAGGTTAAAACTCATTCACTGCAATTAGAAGTGAAAAATTAGCAGGGATTTCACTGGCTGCTCATAATTTCACAGGTATCTCAGCACCTTGACGCACAGCGGGCAGGTTAATTAAGCCAGAGGTACAAGGCAGGCTGCTCACCGTTTGGCCACAGCTGGGGTAGGTGCCGAGGCGGCTGGGTGCTGACTTTGGCAGGACTTCTCCCCTTGCTCCTGCTCCACGACGACGCAGGTATTTGTACAAGGAGGTGGAAGTGCTGGGAAAACCTCTTTCCCATGCCCACCAGAAGGAAGGCAAGTGCTCGAATCATTATGGTTGGAAGAGACCTCAAAGACTATCAAGTCCATGAAATCGCACCCGTTGATACACCAGACCTGTCCCATCTGGTCCCACAGAGGAGGACAGCTTGGGCATGGTTTTCTATTTCCACATCCATGACTAAACACACCAGCAGGAGACAGCAACGGGATTCCACCTCACCTCCTGCATCAGCAAAGCTCTGGCCATCCCAGAAAGCCTGGGTTTGCTCCTAGAGATTTCAGGGTGGGATTTCACCAGCAAAGCATGACAGAAGTTTCTTCTTCTCTCCCATCCTGGACCTACCCATGCCCCCAGCCAACACAAGCTTCCCTGGTATTAAACGCTCTGCCTTCTTCTTCCCGACAGCTTTGCCACTTCAATCCCTTAACAATTAAGATCTGAATTTTTGCAGGATACGCAGTTATTTTAATCTGTTAAGTGGCTCTGCTGCTATAAAACTGACAGGAATTTAATATCTGGAGACTGTCAGCTGAGCTCCAGGTGCTGAGGCTTTCTAGATGGCGATGATGCAGAAGGAAGAGCAGGCTGGTGCAAGGCACACAAGCGCCAAGCTGGCAAGCATCCCTTCGCATCGAGGGCCGATCCTGCAGAGTGCTGAGCACCCCAGAGCACTCTGAGCAGGCAGCGAGGGTGCAGAGCCTCTCATCATCTCCCAGGAGCCATTCCCCAGCTGCATTTGAACACACTTGGAAAGGAGCTGTTGCACTGCAAACGCTAGTACAAATCAAGTATATCAGGTCAATTTTTTTAACAAAAGGAACTTTTCCTCCGTAGCTTTTCTCCTGCAATCCAGCCCATGACAGACCCACCTTCCCTCCAGAGGCTGTCAGCTATGCTTCAGCCTTTCATCAGAGGGAGCAAGCCAGCATGCAAGAGGGAACGAAGAGAAATAAAACCCCCAAATCCAACAAAAAACATTTTCCTGCCCCTCCTGCATGCACTGCTGACCCCGAGCACCGGAGCCCAGACCCCCTGCCAGCCCCGTACCGCTGCAGGGCTCTGCTGTACAGTCAGCTCCCCACTTTGGCCTGATATGGACTCACCAGGTAGAGGAGATGAGATGACCAAGGGGTTGTCACCTCCTCCTCTCCTGCTCCCTCCTTAGCATCTCCCAGGACCGTGCAGCTGCAGCCGGGCACAAGGCACAGGCACCAGCACAAGCCGGAGGAGCTGGCAAGCTAGCGAGACGTCGCTGCAGAGCAAGCTACACATACTCCTCACAAATCAATTTGGGAATTTGCTTGTAATTAATCCCGCGTATCAGTTCCCCTCATTATTTCTTAATGTAATTAAGTTATTAATTTATATGT
>NW_009623073.1:6648-10011 GCF_000690535.1 Cariama cristata
CGTGCCAAGCCCCAACGCCACTTCCCTCGGTGACTTCAGGTGGGTCACCAGCAGCCTGGTTTTCCGAAAGGGTTGAGCGACTCCAATTCCTCTGGAGTCAAGGACAGCCAGGAGGATACAAAGTTCAATTAACCTCTCCAGGACCCAGTTTATCCAGCCAGAAAACTGCTGGGGCAGGGAGACGGGCTGGAACGAATTAATGCTTGCAAAGTATTTCGAAATCCTCCACCAAACGGCATGGAGGGCAGGAGGCATCGATGAGTCCCAGCTGATCCGTAACCCTGACCAGCCCCGCATCCTTTACACCCTCATCCATCAGACTCAGCTTTCCTGGCTGATAACCCGGCAGGGCCATGTGGGCAATGCACCCCGGCAGAGGCAGGCACACCGTTACCGCCCCTCTTCTCAGCCCATTTGTAAGACTTTATAAAGGGCAGGCAAAGGGCAAGGGCAAGTTTTGCTTTCTGCAGTAATAGGGCTTGACCTGCCCTTTGGAAAAGAAAAAAAAAAAAAACAACCCCCAAATGACAGCAGCGGTAACAGCACCGGAGGGACCAGGGAAGTTGTCCCAGGAGCAGCTTCATGGTCCGAAATGGAGCAAGTCATTTTCTTCCATACGCTACCAGCCCTGCAAGGTTACTACACCCCACAGCCAGGAGGGAGTCCCACACCCTAAAATCCAGCCTCAGCCTGCTCCAGCTGCCCAGCACGCACCGCCAGCAGCTGCAAGAGGCAGGGAGGAGGAGGAGGAAGAGGAGAGAAAGGACTGAGGGATTGAGGGGAGCAATGGCTGGCAAGAAGGGGGGGCCCTCTGAGCCTCCCTGCCCCTGTGACAGATCCACGGAGGTGGGATTAGAGGGGAAAACAGGAAAAAAAAATAAAATAAATAAAGTGGAGGTGAAGACAAGTGAATTACAACAGACAGCTGCGCCCACCTCTTCGGGCACCAGCAGCATGGGAAAGCTCAGCTACCGCCCCAGACCTGCCCCAACCGCCTGCCTCTGCCCGGGCTGCGAGGGGGCAAGAAAAAAAAAAGGGTAGGCAGGACTCAAAGACCACAGCAGACCCCTCACACGGAGGACCTGCTCCTTGGAGACCTTGCCAAACCCAACATAAGGTTCTTTGGCTATAGGAAAAACATCACAAGCCTTCCTTTGGGAATCTGAGCCCTGGATCTGGCACAGGATTTGGGGTAAAGGGCGAGGGGCAGGGGGGACACAGACCAAAATAACAACGATGGAGGGGCAAGCCCGCCACGCAGCCAAGGGCAGCAGCTCCGTGAGCAGCAGCTCTGCTGCTGGCCCTTGGCAAGCCACCAACCCACCGCAGCCGGCCAGCGAGCTCAGGCACCGTGGTCTTCCAGCATCAGACGTGTGCCAGGAGCCCTGCTGGGAGACAGGCGTGGGCTGGAGGAGGCATTACCAGCTGGAGCCTAACTAGAAGGGTCTAAAGGTTACATCCACATGAGGCATGATATATGGTGTGCATATGGCTGCAGAAATAAAGCTCAACTGAGAGAGAAGGCAGAAGGGAAGGGAGGGATAAAAAAAAATTGCATCAGAAAACACTGCCAGGAGAGTTGATGTGGATGTACTCCATTTCTCCACCACAACTATGTTACAAAGTTGGCACTCCAGTTAGCAACCTACTATCTTCACTTGTTTCTCGAGGAATTTGGGAGGACAACTCCAACTGCTCAAGTTTTCATCACCTGCAGCCGGTCTCTCCAACTGGGGAAACAGGACATACGGTCAGGCTCCTCCCTGGGCAGCAGCATCCCTGTCTGGTACCCAAGTCACCGCTGCAGCCCTTCAGAGGGGTTAACTGAAGTGACACCACGTACCCATGCTCACAACCAGCTTATAATTCATACTGCTCAAAAACAGTTTCCAAAGCCATAAAGTGTAATGCATTAAAAAAAAAAAAGAATCTGTACTCTATGGATCTCAAGGGGATGCAATTGTTTTGATGGAAAATTCAGGGGAAATGAAGGAGAAGCAATTTTAGCAGTCAAGTTGCTGGAGTAATGGCAACTTGGCAGTTGCACCTTCGAAACTCAGGGCCTGATCCTGTGTGACGGGAGAAGTTCACTTCGCCAGCTGTGGGAGCCCAGCCCGGCCCCTAACAGCATCAGCAACCTGCATCTCAGGGTGGGGGGAGCCTCGAACGGGAGGGGAGACTCCAAACGGGCTGCAAAACAGCAGCAATTCAGCTGCAGCTGGTGGCAAGTGAGAAGCAAGGTTCATTTCAAGGAGAATATAGCAGCTCACATCAAACAGGGGAGGTCTTCTTTTGCAATTTTTAAGAATGCAGTTCCGATAGAAACCTACTGACACCAAAGCATAGTTATGGTTAAGAAAGCACTTGTCTTCCAACTCTGTTTTCAGTGACTTATTGCCTTCCCCCCACTTAAATAAATAAATAAATGTACATATAATTATTTATTTTGGGACCTGAAATTGCATAGATTCATTTCCCTCTGCTAGGATTGAAAGATTTCTGAAAGCCTGAAAAAGCCTCCTCAATCATATTTATTTAAAAAACATGGAAAACCAATAATTCCTCAGGATGAAAAAAATCAAAGTCAGCTTTATGAGTTCTGACTTTTTTTTTTTTCAGGTCGTTAATTCAGTTGCAGAGGTGACACATATATGAGACTCTCCAAGCCAACACTTATAGCTGTTGTATGTCACGGGGCAAAGGCTCAGCTGGGTGTCACTGGTGCAAAAAAGGGGCTGAAGGCTCGTACCCTTCCTCTGCCACGATAACCCTTAATCTCAGCAGATTTTCAGGACCTGGGCTCTAACCCCGATTAATTTATTCAAGGTTTACAACAGCATAACTAAGAGCAGCACCTAATCCGTGTCCTTTGGAAAGTTAAACCTGGCTAAGCTCAGGCCGCTCTCAGCCATTAGGGAGGAGAGGACACGGGACCTTGTTCAAACGAAGCTGCCTGCAGCTCCCCTGCTTTTCGCAGCACTCGGGCAGTGAAACTCCTCCGTTTCACCCCCTGTGTCGAGTGGGATGCTCTTCGCATCTCTCCCGTGCTGTCACTCCAGTGACTCAAACATGACACAGAAACACACGATTGCAAACGTATCCTTCTTCCACCCGGGCTGAGACTTACAGGGCAACGCTCCTACCCACGCCCTGCCTTCAAACAAAACCAGTCATTAAAAGCCCCAGCTGCTTCACCCGGCTGATGCACCTGCGGCTCCGCCAGCCCAGGTGCCCCAACCACCGACCACCCCTCTCCCATCTGCTCCCCTCTCGTTTTGGCCAGGGGACAGGATCCAGCTCTTCTTGTTTAGGAGAAAGCTCGGAAACACTGCGTGACCCACGGGGGAAAGGAGTCACCCGTCT
>NW_009623074.1:0-7119 GCF_000690535.1 Cariama cristata
GCCCCGCGGGGAGGGTCGGGGGGAGGAGATGGGGTGGTGGTGTTTGCTCCATGTTGTTTGTTGGGATGGTTTTTTTCTTTTTGTGCCAAAATATTTATGCTGATTTATATTTTTTTGGGGGGGAGCGATTCCCAGGGCCGCTCGGGTGCCAAGCGTGCTGGCGGCACGTCTGGCCTGAGCTGTTCCTGAGCTCCCAGGTGACAAACAGCAGGATTTCCACCCAAACGGCCAGCTTGGTGCAGCCGAAGCCTCGTGCCTGTGGCCCCGTGCAGAGCCCCGGGTCACACCTGAGCCTCAAGGCCCTGCAAACTCGTGCCGCCGGCCACGGGAGCTTTCCCGGCTGCTTTGGGTGCTGCTGCTTCGTGCTTCCTTTTGCCCATTGCCTGTTAATGCCTTTGCCACGTTGCTTTCTCCCTGGGGTCTGCTGGTGGGAAGGGGGTTTTCCCTGGCATGGCAGGGATGTACAGACATCGGCTCTGCTGCTCTGCTCCCCCTCCAGCTCTTCACCGATGGCATCACCAACAAGCTCGTGGCCTGCTACACGGACGAGGGCATGGCGGACGCGGTGCTGGTCCGTGTCTACGGCAGGAAGACGGAGCTGTTCGTGGACCGGGAGACGGAGCTGAGGAACTTCCAGGTGCTGCGTGCCCACGGCTGCGCCCCCGACCTCTACTGCGCCTTCCAGAATGGGCTCTGCTACCAATTCCTGCCGGGCATCGCACTGGGACCCGACCACGTGCGAGACCCCCGCATCTTCAGGTGTGCAGGACCCCCACATCCTCAAGTGTGTGGATCTTGGGGTGAGCCACGGGACGGGGGAACCGGTGCTTCTCTGGGCACCAGGGGTTTGCTTCGTGTTTCCCGCTCTCCCCCTCACTGCCTTTGCTCCAGAGCGGTGCTCGAGCATCGCTGATGTGCACAAACCCGGGTGGTGCTGGGTGATAAATGGGCCAAACTGCAGCCGGGTTTATCACTGTGTTTTTAAAGCATCAGCTTTTGGTGAATAGAGATTTCACAAGAACCACAGCTTTTATCTGAACTTGCCCTGGAAAGGCGAATGCTGCTCTTGACCCAGACAGGGTCTTGAAACACTTCAGAGACTTGCAGCTGAAGCAGAGGGGAGTCTCAGCCATGCTGACCCTGCGTTTTCAAACACAGCTTTCTGGGAACCCCCTCAAAATGTCTCAAGGCTGGTTTTGAGGAGCGCTCCTCTCAGGGATGCTGCTGCACGGCCACCTCTCAGCCCCGCATCCGTGTTTCTTTCCAGGCTGGTGGCCCAGGAGATGGCCCGGGTACACGCCATCCACGCCAACGGGAGCCTCCCCAAGCCCATCCTCTGGCAGAAGCTGCACAAATACCTCACCCTCGTGAAGACGGATCTCAGCCCAAAGGTATCCAACCCCAGGTAAAGGCAGAGGGATCCCAAAGAGCCAGGCTCTGGCTTGGGCATCCGCTGCCCACCCATCTCTAAGTCTTCCCGGTACGGGACTGGGGGGAAGAGCCCTGGTTCCCAGGTAAAGCCTCTGCAGGTGTCTGGGGTTGGTGAGTGGGGCTGGGGATGGTGTCGGGGCTGGATGTGGCCCCATGGCCTCTTCTGGATCACGATCCCTCCGTGAGCAAACTCCTGGCCAAGCCCCCAAGAGCAGGTGGGATGGAGGCATCTCCCTGCACCCATCGGTGCCCTTCCTCCTGCCGGTCTGGGAGCAGCGTTAGAGCGGAGACAGCTCTGGGTTGTGTCCGTACAGCACCCAAGCAGGATCTGGCCTGAGCTGAAGACTCCTGCCTGCTGTAATAATCTTCCTCCTCCCTGCAAATCTAGCCGGCATTTTAAGCCGTCCCTAGAATAAGCTCAAACCCTTCTTACGGCGGGGGGCTGGGGCGCAAGGGTGGGCTGACCTGAGCAGCAAGGTTGAGCTGACGTTGGAGGGGATGCTAGAAACCCAGTACAGATTAAAGCAGCCAGTTCCCACTTCTAACCAGTTCATCCCATTTCTGGGAGCCTGGGTTCATGCCAGGTGAGTGCCAGGGTGTCTGGGAAGGATGCGGGCAGCCCCAAGAGGTGGTGGAGGTGAATGAACCTGAAGGCAAGCGAATAATTAACCTGTTCCCAGAGCAGCAGTGGCAGGACCCAGGGCTTTTCTCAGCCCTCGCCCCGCTGCAGGCAGACTTTACCCAAGCCTGCACCTTCAGTGCAGCCAATTAGGTAATCATTAACGGGCTCTCTTCTTGGCACGGAAACTTCTGAGGCTACTGAGAGGGTACGTGCCCTGGCAGAGTCCAAAAAATTCCCATTGCCTTGGGGTTAGTCGGGTGCTTTGGGACTGAGCGCTGTGGGGCTCGGTGGCTGGTTGGATGAGTTTGGGGGATGGATGTGGGTGTTACTGGGGAGAAGGGAAGGGCTGAGGCTGCACTGTGGCATCTGCCAGGTTCCCTGGGTACCACCCAACACGCCAGGGGATGTCCAAGCCAAAAATGGCCTCGCTAGCCCCACTTTGTGTCACTGATGAGTTCGTTTATAAAACGCACAGAGGGAAGCAGGGGGCAACGCTGCCCGTCTGCCCCCGAGGGAGATTCCCCATGAGCAGAAGTGAGTCCACCCCATCCCCTTCCCCAGCCTCCAGCAGGATGTGCCCAGCCTGGAGATGCTTGAACAGGAGCTGGCCTGGATGAAGGAAACGCTCTCCCAGCTGGGGTCCCCCGTCGTGCTTTGCCACAACGACCTGCTCTGCAAGAACATCATCTACGACGGGACACAAGGTTCGTGGCAGCAGCTTCACATGCCCAGTGGAGGGGTCTGTCCCTCGCCCACCTCCCCGGGGGCCGGCAGCTCCATCTCCAGCCCCTCTCACAGCCCCTGCCTTTGCCTCCGCAGAGCACGTTCGCTTCATAGACTATGAGTACACCGGCTACAACTACCAGGCTTTCGATATTGGAAACCACTTTAATGAGTTTGCAGGTGAGTCAGGTTCCTTTCTGTGGCACCGAAGGTCCCCCCCTGGTTACAGCAGCTGCCGCAAGGTCTGCCCATCGCTGGGGATGGAGGAAGCAGTTGCATCCCCAGTCCCATGGTGGGAAATGGGGGCAGCTCCTCCTCGGGCTGCCCGGGGTTAGGGCGATGTGCGAGGCAGGGTCTCTGCTGGCATTGGGCACCGTGCTGCCAGCGGCGAGCAGCCCGGCTGCTGCCGGGATGCAATGCCTGCACAAACCCAGCTCTTAACCATGCAAGGGCTGGGTAAGTGCCTCGAACCAGCGGGTTGATCCCCGGCTTGTGCACACCTGAAGCTGCAGGGGCTTTGCTCACCCGGTCATGCATGCGGAGAGCCCCGTGGTCACATCGCTTTGACTTGGAGAAACCCTTGGGCATCGCTGACCCCAGCTCCCCTCGCAGGCGTGAAGGAGGTGGATTATCGCCTCTACCCCAGCAAGGAGACCCAGCTGCAGTGGCTGCGCTCCTACCTGCAGGCCTACAAGCAGCTCACCCAGGGGGACCGAGGAGGCACTGGGGTGTCCAAGGAGGAGCTGGAGGCTCTCTACGTGCAAGTGAACAAGTTTTCTTTGGTGAGTGGTGGAGATGGGAAGGAGCCAGCCTCTCTTGAGGGCTGCCCGTGGGATGGGATTCCCTCTGCTCTCAGGTGAGCCGGGGCTTCGTGCTGCAGCTCGGTTGGTGTGGAGGGAGGTGCAGGTACCAGCCTGGGGGTTTGGGGGCACCTGGGGCAGGAGGCTGCCCCAAAGAGCCCGGCTGCACCTCGGAGGCACTGACCCCCTGGGCAAGGTCAAAGATAGCGCTGGCTGCCTGACATCCCACCGACACGTACCAAGGGACAGTGTGTCTCTGATAGCCGTGGCCTTGGGCATCCCTTCAGAGAGGCCAGGCACAACCGAGCATGAGGAAAGCCTCTCTGGTAAATGCCGTGGGCAGGCACAGCCCATTTTCTGGAAACTTAGGGCAAAATATCGGCTGGTTTCCTGGCTGGAGCTGCCAGGAGGGACATCCTGGCTGCAAACGCAGAGGCTGGTACCCTGAGCATGCTGTGCGGCTGTTCAGCATCCTTCCTGCTGGCATCCCTCACCCGGGCTGGGATCAGCCTCCAGAGGGTATAAAAATACACGTGAGCCAGCCTCAGCTGGCTGCTGCCCCACGTCCTGTCGTCACAGCCACGGCACTCCTGGGATCTGGCCGGGAGAGGAGCGAGCATCTCGTCCCGCAGGCAGGGATGCTCTGTGCCCATTTCTGATCCTTGTTTTGTCTGTTGCAGGCATCCCATTTCCTCTGGGCATGCTGGGGCCTGATCCAGGATAAATACTCTACCATAGACTTTAACTTCTTAAGGTGAGTCCACCGGGGCTGGGGGGCATTTACTCCCAGCACAGGTCAGTGTCAAGTGACTGGAGCAAGAGGATCCCAATGGTTCCTCTGTGCTGGAGGGATCCTCGGTGGCCGGGGGACACGGGGCTGGGGGGACAAGTGTCTCATGTCTGTCCCTCTCTCCTCTCTCGGCAGATATGCAAAGCTAAGGTTTAAACAGTACTTCAAGATGAAGCCGGTGGTCACAGCCCTGCAGATCTCTAAATAGCATCTCCGGTCTGTGAGACCCTAAGCTATTTTGTCCTTGCTGCGTCCACAGCCCTCGCATCCCCCTCGCCTCTTCCCTACCCCAGCCGGGGGCGAGGGCAGGTCCTGATGGTGGGAAAGGGGAGGAGAGGAGCTCTGACCCAGCCACCGCTTAAAGGAGACCCTGGACATACCTGAGACTGGACCATGAGATGCTACAGAGGACCACAGCCTCGGAGAGGTCCCTGCCTACACAAGGAAGCCTTACCATCGCCTTAACGCTGAGCTCCAGCTCAGCCCTGGTGCCCGGCAGGTCCGTGCTTCGCTGGCACAACTGCTGCTGGGCCTGGCACCCGGTTTGCTCCCTCTGTGCTGTCCCCGAGGGGGAAAACGGGACCCCCGTCTGCTCAGGAGCCCCCAGAGCTGCCCAGTCACTTTCGCAGCCCCATGCACATGCTGTGTCCATCTCCTTCGCTGCTCCCTCCATCCCCTCTTGCTCTGCCTGCTCGGTGCCGCTTGGGCTCCCACCCCCAAACCAGCACCTTTCTTTGGGTCGGCGTTGATCCGGGGCTTGGGGCTGTCTCTGAGCATGGGACCTTTTTCCACGAGAGGTGGGTGCTGCTGTGCTCTGGCTCGGAAGGTGCAAAGCAGCAAAGGGCAGCGACAGCCGTGAGCCATGTGGGCTTAGGACCAGTGGGCTTTTGCTGGTGGGCACTGGGTGCCTGGACCCCCTGCAACGTGCTCAGCCTGTGGCTGGCTCTGCTTTTCCCCACGGCCGTGGTCTCCCAGACTCCCGTTAGCTTCGTGGCTTCCCTTGTAGCATCCTGTGCTGCTGGAGCAAGGGGCTCCCAGCTCTGCCTTCCCCGTCTGCCCCAGGGCCAGGGGGGGTCGGTCCTGCCCCTCACATGGGCACCGTTGCTGTGCTCCTCTCTTGGCTCTGTCCCTGCGTGGGACCCCCTGGCAGGAGGTTGAACGGAGCTGACCTGCTCCATGAGCCAGGCACAGCTTCATTCCCTGTCAGCACTTGGCTGCTCCCCCATTACGGGCTCCATGAGGGTGATCCTGGCCTGCTGAGCACTGTCCAGCTCATGACAGTGGTTGTGCATCAGCTGGGGGATAGAATCAGACCCCTCTGCCCCTGCCTTGGCTGCTTGGGAAATGGTATGGGGACAGAGTGGCTGTGCCCTCCATCTGGGCACAGGAACCTACCCCAGCGGGAACCAGGACTGTCGTTGCATCTGATGTTCGTTTTGGTGCAAAATAAAAGCTGCTGGTAGCTGGAAATGGGGGATGGCAGATCTGTGGGGACTGGTGCAGGATTTGAGCAGGGGCAGCATCCCTGGGGCCTGGGGGTGCACCCAGCCCTTCTCCTGCAGCTGGAGGGGTCCCCTCCCAGGGTGGGCTGATGATGTCCCCCTCACCATGTTCCTGACCTCCCTTTGGGTGCAGCACGGGAGGGTGTTTGCATGCAGCGCTGCATGGCTCTGCCCCGCTGGCAGCAACTGCCGGGGTTTGTCCTTGTCCCAGAGATGCCCTGTGGTTTAAAACAGCCTTCTGCAGGGCTGATCCCGCATCTTCATCCTGGGTGCGCCAGCAGCCCCCCAAGGCCCTGCTGGGCTCTGGCAAGGGTTGGGCTGGACCACTTGGCTGCAGCGGGCACCGGGTGGAGGGGGCTGAACCCCAAAGCCGCTGCCATGTGGGGCGAGACCTGGAGAAAACACAGGTGAGAGGTGGGAAGGAGAGGGGAGCAGCTCGGGGTGCACCACAGATGGACAGGGCAGGAGAAAGAGCTGAGAAACGGCACATGTGAAAACATCACAGGGAGCGAGAGCCTTTGGAGGGGGCTGTGCTGGAAGAGAGGCAGGGAAAGGGGGGAAACAAGCACCCCCCATGTGTACGCTGACTGCCTGGGGTGAGAGCTCCCCATCCAGCCCTCGGCTCTCCCCGACTCCAGGCTCGTAAAGTCCAGGCCCAGATCTCTGCTCCAAAAAGTCACCTTTATTGTGCCAAGGGGTGGGAAGGACAATTGTAAACAAGTATGTGAAATATACAGGTTAAGTTACTCATTGTCTTATTAACAAAATAAAGCTCTATCTATATTTACAGTTTAGAAAAAAAAAAAGAGAGAGGAAGAGCTGCATCTTTGTCCATCACGTCTGCTTCCAGCCCCCTCTGCAGCACAGCCCATCCCACCCTGGGAGCCAGCACCCCTTCCCCAGGGACCCCGGCCCCAGCCAGAGCAGCGCAGGGAGGGGGAATAAATAAAGCACTGACGATGGGCAAGAAAGGAGAGAGGCGTCTGCTGGGTGGGCGAGGAGGCAGGATGCTCCCTTGGATAAACAACATCCCGACAGCAGCCCTGCGGGATGCAGGGGAGCAGCACCGGGGCCCCGATGCTGCAGAGCCATCGCTCCGGACCCCCACCCTGGGGTCGAGGACGTGGGTCTGCTGCAAAGCCCCCCCATTGCAGGGCTCATCCCCCCGCTGCAGCCTGGAGCCTGGGCTCCTTCTGCACCCCCAGCACGATGCCCGCAGGGTGCCTGTTTCGGGCTGCTGCCACAGGGCGG
>NW_009623074.1:7159-7480 GCF_000690535.1 Cariama cristata
CTGACAGCAAGTGTGCACAGCAGGACAGCTTGCACGCACACCCGGACACTATACATGCACAGTAATTTACACAGCCACACTGTACCCCAAACACCCCCAGGACAGCCTCTGACCAAAGCAAGGTAATTTTGGTTTTAATTATTTTTTTTCTTTTCTTTCCCAAATGACTGTTAATTTTTCTCTCCCTCTCGTTTTCACAATGCAGATCACAAGTAGAGCCTGCGGCTTGTAGAGCCGGGGCACAGGAGGGAAAGGTGTCCAGGGATGGTTGGGACACGTAACCACCGCGGTCGGGGCTTGTGCCCGGGGCAGGGGCTGATG
>NW_009623074.1:7491-7990 GCF_000690535.1 Cariama cristata
GCACAGCCAGTGAACAGGCACCCGCTTTATGTCCAAAGGGGGCCAGAGCTGTCAGGAGCATAGAGGGCTCCTCGGAGCCCTTGGATGGTACTTGGGGCAGGCGAGAGCTAAAAATGGCTCCACGGGAATCTGCTGGCAGGCTCTAAAGACCGAGTGGGAAACACGGCGGGGAGGTCAGACCGGGCTGAGCGAGGGACAAGCGTGTCCCCATCTCGTGTCCCCAGCAGTGGGTGAGGCGCTCTGCAAGAGACCCATGGGTGCTGGAGGGCTGGGAGATGCTCTGGAGGTTTTCCCACACCCTGCCACCCTCAGGTCCCTCCAAAAAAAAAGCGGGGGGGTCCACACCCAACCAGCCGTGGCACCCACATCCCTGGGCCAGGTGGCCTCAGCTCCCCATGCCCTTGCCACTGGAGCAAGACTGAGCCAGCCCTCACCAGCTTGCCCAGAGGGGTCTGCACGTCCCGTCCATGGCCCCATGCAGCCCACATCACTGCTCATC
>NW_009623075.1:0-625 GCF_000690535.1 Cariama cristata
CCTGTTTCTGGTACTAGAAACCACACAGGCTCCTGTACCTTTAATCCTGTTGCAATCTGCAGGTGCCACAGGAGTTTGGGAGGGGGTTTTTTTGGTGCGTTCTGTTCCCCGTTTGAGCTGTGCTTTAAGTTATCCAGGGACGCTGCTGGTTTTGAGCATCCCTGTTCGGATGGCCAGCGGTGAGGAGTGCGGCCGCGCTGGGGCTGGGCTGCCGTCCGTGGGGTGTTATTTGTGTATGGGGAAGGGGGGCGGTTGTACGGCAGGCCACGGAATAATAAATTGCAAAAAAATCAGTGCAATTGGGAAAACTGTCATTTCTTTGGCGTTGGAATTGCTTGCAAGCACCGTTGTGTTTTCTGAGGTTGCCGCCTTGTTCAAATATGTTCACCAAACCATTCCCGTGCGTGAGCTGGAGCTGCGGCTCTCCTGCCAGCCGTTCGGTATAACGAAGCGCTATGCAAAACGCCATCGGGGCTGGTGAGTTTAGGTTTGACTTCCAGGCTGACGGAAGCGGTTTCCTGTCCCTTGCTGATGGAGCGAGCTGCGAAGGGTGGGGGGCTCAAAGGGAGACAGCCCCTCGCCTTCAGCGGGCTTTGATTTTGGCTCTGGAGTCGGCTGCTGGAGA
>NW_009623075.1:685-885 GCF_000690535.1 Cariama cristata
TGCCCCAAGAAGGCAGCGGTGGGGCTCCCCACTGCGAGTGCCGGGGAGGTTTCTTCTGTCTGCCCCGGCGTACGCCTGCCTGAACCGGCTGAACCCCCCGGCTCGGCGGTTTGTAGCGTGGCAGCGCTTTGCCCTCAGCCATTGGTTTCTGTTTTGGTGCTGGAGGTGCTGCCCGACCCTGCCAGGGCATGTGAACGCTC
>NW_009623076.1:0-19564 GCF_000690535.1 Cariama cristata
GCAAGGCGGGGGGGGTTCCGAGGCATCCATTTCCTGCAGTGGGGCGCGGAAGGGAGCCGGGCTTTGGGACTTCTTTCAGCCTCGCTAGGACCCTCATTTTAGGCACCCCTCTATTCGGTTGAAAGCAGGAAAGTGGGTTCATGATGACTGGGCTGGGACAGGCTACACCTCGAAGCAGGGACCCTCCTCTTGCCCCCAGAAAGGCACAAGCCCCAGTCAGGGCAGCCAAGGGAGCGTCCCCAGGCCCCGCACCAGGCAGAGGGGCAGCACTGTCCGGCGTTACCTACGCTCCAGCAACACTGGATAGGTCAGTGTGATTTCAGACCACTTTTATTTGGAATAGAACAACTGTTTAAATGAAAGCTTCATTATTTTCACATTATAATGTCATCTTGAACTGAAAATAAGGGGGTTTTTGCTTTCCTTTTCCCTGTTAAACACATTGGCCATCATCTTCAAAAAAAAAACCAAAACACAATCAAACAAACCAAAACCACCACAAAACAACAAAAGCCCTCACTTTCAAGCCTCACGATCAATGCCACACGTTCAGAGTTTGCCTTCATGACAGCTGCAGGCACAGAGCCCATAGCCCCCATGACGATTTCTTTTGCACAATTTAACAGTCGCCTGAACCGTTTACCAAAAAAACCCAACCAAACCAACCAACCTCTTTAAAAACACAAAAAGCTTCCTAGAAGGAGGACTAGTGTGGTCCTATGAGTCACCTAAAATTCAAAACCGTTTTTTCCTCCAAGGCATAGATCCTCCAGCAAGAATCACAGCCAAACTTTTCCTTGCGATTTTCAACATAAGTTCATTTTAGTAAGATACATAGGTTGCACATCTCAGTATCAGAACATTAATTTCTGCATCAAATTCCTTGAAGGTAGTAACACCTGGGAGTTCAGTGAGAGATCAAGCACACATTAGCTAAGAGCAAAACAGCTGACCACAAAGAGAAGGGGACTTACAACAAAATTCTCTATGCAATCTCTCTCTAGGTCAAATAGATTTAAGTTAATCACGTTGAGGAAAAAGCATTCACTGAAGATTCAGTGCTCATTTTTAATTATCAAAACCCAGCAGTTCATGTTCAGGTAACTAAGGAAGACCAAAGCTAGAATTCCTGATACCAGCAAATGCTTTTCAAGGCTTCTCTGTACATCATCAAAAAGCAAAACCAGGCACTCAATTACAAAAACCCCTCTCTATACGTCCCTTCAACAGTAAACCTCTATTCTTCTTGCAGCTAAACTACCATGGTCTCATTAACACACATAACCTGCCCCTCAAAACATAAACACGACAGACCCGACTAACATGAAGGCATTTGTAAGGCGTTATTTATGACTACCTGGAAGACAGAACCAGTGTTAATGGCTCCTCTTCCTCGAACACAAGCCTTTGCCTACATTGCTTTTCTTAATTTCATACATCCATTACCTCAGATCTTTTATATCAGTTAATGAGATTTTCTATTCCCATTCTGCCCTTCATACCAGTTAGTCTGTCATTCACCAGGCTCAAGTTAAGAGTATTTACATGGAAACACAGTGCCTATCAGCAACATTAACAACAGAGCACAACCAGTTGCTGAGCTTAAAAACATGCAAGGGTTCACAATGCAGAAGCCTGTCTTCATAGACCAGGTGCCTGATTCGTATCTACCATCTCCTTTCAGGAAAAGGAAAGGTCATAACAGATTCAAAGCAGTGATACAACACAAAGGTTTACTGGCAAAAAGACACGGGTTAAATAGATTTTATCAGGATCTTGAGAAATGGGTATGGTACGAGTATGATTCTATTTGAAAACTTTGGAAGGGTTATTAATTAAAGCACATGTTAAAATGAATTATTACGGCGATCAGACATTGCAGTCATTTACTCTCAACGGTACTTTTATGAGACATTTATATAGTCAATAATTAAATATAAAATCAAGGATGAGTGTCACAAAGCAAGGGAACAGTAAGGCTTGAAGCCCAGTCAGTCCCCTGATTACCCTTCTAGGCACTGTACCTTTCATTTTACCTTCAATTTTACATGCTGCTATTCTTACACATAATAAAGCAATACAAAAAGTTAATTGCAGATTCCTTGCTTTTGTGAAGCCTCAAACCTACTTCAACTTAGTACAAAAATAGGGGAAAAAAAGATAAAACATTTGTTTGTTAAAAGGCAGAAAGGGGAAGAGATTCATAGACGTTTTGGACTGACAAACAGGGACAATACAAACAAATTTTCAGACTATCAAAATGTAGCAGACAATGTTTTCGCTACCTGTTCTGTTTACCAGAATGTGATGTGCTAGCATTATTCCTTATTTAGAATTATTGGGAATCAAAATAAATGCCACAGGCAACAAGAAAAAATTGCAGTTGCACACTGATCAACCCTTTTTCCTAACTAGAGAGGGTATGCAGGTAAAAAAGCTGAATGTAACAAGTCAACCATGTCCACATCCACATGTACTATACAGTAAGAACATTCAAAAATATTGACATGAGACAGTGATCCTATAGTTTTCCTTTTCTCTCAGTTATATATATATATATAGAGCTAAACAGCACACAGGAAAACACCACTATAGCTTTCACCGTGGCCAACAGGAAAATTCTCACAAATATAAAAATGTATGCTTTTAAATTGTTAGGTTTCTTCAAAACATAATACATATGAAATGAAAGACATATAATTTCTCACCATGTAACAAAAAAAATTAAACCCTTGGGAATTTACACAATTCTTAAACATCCAACTTCGCAGTCCTGAACATCTCAATCCCTACTACAGCAGAACATAGTATCACCAAAGTGAGCAGAATTCCTTGAAAGCAGTGATGCTACTTGGATACTATGTGAAATTTCACTGTACTAGAATGCTTAACTTAGATTTACATTCAGTATTTTGGAGGAAGGGAATGTGATAGTCCCTTCACGCTTTATCCTTGCTGGCTGCCTACCCCGGAACCATTATTGTTATTACTTCAAGAGGAAAGGAAAGGTGCTGGTAAGAACCAGAAGGGCAAGGCAATGATGTTGATTATGAAATGCCCTGTTCTTTGGATGAACTGTGTAAAATATTTTGTTAAAAGGCTCCATGTTAAAAATACTAAGAACAAAAAGGTCTTCTTAAAAATACAGAGCATTTCTGCCTCTTCTTTTAAGTTCAAAGCTTGGGGAAAAGTGTTTTGCTAGAATTAACTACAGGTTTGCTGTAATAAACGTATATGACAATGCCCTACATAACACAGGGCCAACCACAGACTCCAAACAAACGTGATTGCTTTAGGTTTCAAGTGGTATACGCATCTCTATTTTTGTATAAAAGGAACAGAGACGCTTCTGGAACCTTGACTGCAGAGTCTTTGTCGGTGTCCAGCTTTTGGGCAAAGGAGATCTTGCCACACTGCAGAGTCACAATCTTGAGGATCAGAATGTAAAAACAATCATGATTCAGTGTCTGATCCAGAACTGCTTTCTCGGCTGATTTCAATTTGTAGAGATGGTAAATTATCCAGTCGACTCTTTTTTTGCCGAGACTGTTCTTTTTCCTTAATGAGAGCACCCCAAACCCGCTGGAGCTCTGAATCATCCTCCTCTGGAGATGCCACAGGGTTTTCAGGTTTATCTGAAGTCTTTTCTTGTGTCTTCGGAGCAGACCCTAATCGGGTCCATAAATTACCTAATCAGATGAAAAACAAACATTTTTTTTAAAAAAGACAGGACTAAGAGAAATTCTGGAGGAAATCTGAGGAACCTAGTCTTAAATTCACTGCATCTCTTCTAAACTCCTTGTACTCCTCCCACCTTAGTGTTTGGCATGGAACTTACTATGCTTTGAAGCAGCAGATGAAATTAAAATATGGGAGGCTCAGTGCAGTCTTGTTCACCGTTTCCCATTTGCAGAGAATGCTACACACAGGTCTGAAGTGCCACTGCATTCATTACACTTGTTTTAGTGCCCTGTTTTGACCACAGTTTTCAAGTAGTCCTCTTACTTTTAAGCATACGTATATAAAAATATTGCTCATAAAAATACTCAGCTCAACCTACCTACATGTATTTAGATTTCAAAGCTCTGAACAAACATTTGTTAATTCATCATTAATTTCACTCAACTGAATACCCTTCACGATTTTCTGCTCAAATTTCTCTTTTACTCTAAAATCAAAGGAATTGCAGCATTACGTTTTCTCCATAAAACTAACCTGATTTCTTCTCTCTGGTATCAGAGTAGAGGCCTTTTACATCTTGTTTGGGGATTCCTAACCGGCTGTGTACATCTGATATTGGTTCCCGACGAGGAGCAGAGGTACTACTTGGAGGTTTAATTTCTGGAGAATGTGGTCTTTTTCCCAGTCTTTGCCGCACATCTAGGGATATTTTCAGTGATTAAAATGACAAAAATCATGTTGCATTTACTCTAGTTCTGTCAGCTAATTTTATGCTTGTTCAAATTTGTACAACTTGAAACCAGACAGATTCTCTGTTTTTATCTTTTCTGTAGTCTTTTCATTTAAGTCTCACACTCAGATTTCAGTCCTGGCAATGTCTGCAATACAATTTATCCAGTTTGGGTTTTTTTGCCATAAATTTGACATTTGATGCATTCAGGTTGTGTTCTGTCCAAAAGATGAAAAAAGTAAGTTATTCCATGGCTTGCTGCATTTGTTTTAGCAGCACAGTGTGTATGTATCCAGCATGAGGTAAGATTATACGAAAACTGGTATGCCTTCTTTTCACATAATAGATACCTTGCTTTAGAATTCTAATACTGCTTGATATTCTACAGAATAAAATGAAAACCAGTCTATAAGAATCCTAAATATATTGATGATTATCCCATGATGTGAATCTTACATTCTGAGGTTTGTGTGGTTTAGCTGGATGTTCTTACTCTTAAAAGGGGTTCAAGCAAAAATATGAAGGCAAAGGGAGTTACAGGACTTATGTGCCAACTTGTCAGAGCCCCATAATACACGGGAGGGTAAAATATACTAACATAACCTCTACATTACATTGATACAAAAGAGTATCTTTCACTTATCAGTCAGATAATCCTCTGAATACCGCGTGTGTCAGAAGTAGCTGAAATTATACATATCCAAGTCAAAAAAGCAACCGTCAATTAAGCCCAGAACTAAACCCTGCCAATTGAAAAAAAGTCCATATTCATGTAATACATGTTCTTTCATGTAAATAGCTAGTGTTTCACATTTGATTTTGTACATAAGCCTCCTCATGCGCTACGTTTCTCACAGTTGTACAGAATCTCTGCCTCAAGGAGTGAGCAAAACAGAAAGAACAAAGTTGGGGGAAACAGACACAGGCAAAGAAAACAAATAAAAATAAACATCACTCTTTCACTCAAATGTACTTCATTTTCCCCCAAAGCAATCCCCAATGCAATCTCTTAGTGAGGAAAAATAAACTGTATGAATGCAGAAACTGCTGAACAGAATTCCCTCAGGTTTGTTGGCTGCAGTGGAGCACAGATGTGAAATGAATATATCCATTTTAATGAGTCAGTTGCAATTCTGCACAACATAAGAGTTCAAAATTACCTGATTTTACAGTGCTGTTTGGCTGACGTGGCCCAGTGTTATTCTGACGTTTTTCTTCTAACAGTAGTCTTACATCTGCAACTTTTTCTGATGATCCTTTACTGCCAATCCGATTTTTAATGTTACTGGTTGCTATGCTATCTGCTCGCATGGAATTCCTAAAAAAAAAAAGAATAAAAAAATAAAAATAGATTTAATGTCCCTTAAATGAAATGAAATCTAGTACAGTTCTTAAGTCTTAGAGAACAGTAATATCAGGATTTCTCTACTGAGAAGCAGAGGTAAAAACATTACTTAGAAGAGCACATGTTCCAGTCAGAATTCTAAGTTCAGCAATAATCACATGAATACCTCAGTATCCATTTCAAGGCAGGTATCAAGTTTGTCTCCTTAGGGCTGTGCCTCTGGGTCAAAATTCAGAGCAGATAAGCAACCCCAAAACTGTTAAAGGACTTGACATTATAATGAAGTATAATCATACTACTGAAGTAACGCATGTTAAAGTTATTTTAATAATCTACAATATATGCGATTTTGGTTAATATGCCCATGAGGAACATAAATTCCTTTTTGTCATCAACACTGAAGGATTATCCTTCTTTCTGAGGAAAGAGGAACAGGGAAAGGGAAAAGAAAAAGAGGAATTGTTTCTCCATGGCCTAGCTATGAAATGCAAGAAGTTAATTGCACTTGCTTGCATAAATTTCTATTGATTCCACTTTGAGCTTCATTATTATCAATACACAGGGTTACAGAAATCTGCAAAGGAAGCTATATTTTAAAAAATGTTAATTGTAATTAAAAGCCTATATCACTGTTTTCCGTATTTTGTATTTCTTTTTAAAATATCTACCACAAAGTTATGTTAAGAATTGAAAAAGTAGCTTCAACAGTTTGTCTTTAAGCTTGAAAAGCCTATATCACTGTTTTCTGTATTTTGTATTTCTTTTTAAAATGTCTACCACAAAGTTATGTTAAGAATTGAACAAGTAGCTTCAACAGTTTGTCTTTAAGCTTTGACGGCTCTGTCACTAATTAAAATTTAGAATGCCTCTTCACTGACACTTTTAAAGAATAAGAAACTTTTACCTAATATTTTTCAGTTGTGATTCCACCTCATCTGCGTACATTGTCATTTTCATGCTTTTTTTGGGAGAGGGTGTTGATATCATTTTCAGTTCAAGATCATAGTCCATTTCATCAGAATCAGATGCACTAGCACTCGATCGTCTTGCTGCACTGCGGTCTCGGGACTGTTTGAAAGCTTGCAGTTCATCACGGTACTCTACCACAACTCTGTCATCTTCATCCATATCCTGATCTTCTTCCTCCTCTTCTTCTTCCTCAATAGGCTCTTCAGGAACGTTTACTAAGCCTGCAGCAAAACAAACTGACTGTCAAACTGAGTTTTATCACTCATACAAGGTACTTTAAAATGAAGGCAAAAAAAAAACCCAAACTGTAATTAATGATCCACTACAAATGAGTCTTTGTAGTTCTCTAAGGCTAAAGAGAGAAAATGTTTTGCAAAATATTCTAAGTGGAATCTATATTACAGAATAGCCTAAGTGGATGAAGATCACCACAGGACACAAAAGTCCATGGTGTTCACTCTCACAGAAGCCTGCTCAAGCATAAAGCTGGACTGAATACATAAAGTATAACTGCCTCTTGTAGCAGGCTCAGTTCATACTTCCTGGACTAAGCCTAACAATTCCTATGTCTTGCAGGCCTAACGTAAAAACTGCTGGCTCCGCGATAATCCTTCCAAGGCCTGTAAGCAGTAATGCCAAAACCACCACGTCATTAGTATGAATTTATGACATATACTGATTTAAATATAAATCAACAACTTAAATTTAGTCATCAGCAGTGTGCTTTTCAAGAAAGCAGTATGTTATCAACATGCAAAATCTTCCATGAGATTCGATACATCCATGGCTGTATTTTTAATAGGCCACTCACATGAAACTTTGACACCGTATTTGTCTCACATCAAAGATTTTTACACTAATCACACTAATACACACCGCCTACCTTAGGGAGTACATGAAAATATTCAAGCCTAATTAACAGAATTTTCTAATCTTTATTGTTCCACATCCAGAGCTTGCTTTTTCATAGAACAGAAGAATTGACATAGCAAGTACAATAAATTGCCAAGAAGTTTAAAGAAGTCATCACTTCTTTTTGCCCTGGATGCTATAGTCCTCATGTCCTAAATTTGTAAAATAAAAATATCACATAAAAAGTAGCAGTTATTTCGGTAAGCCAAGGAGCAGCGTGAAGTTTCTGCGTCAGTTGTTCCCTGCAAACTCTTAAAATGTGATTCAGATACATTTTTTAAAAGTACACTTCACTTTCACACACCGCAGGGGGTTAGATGAAGCATTAAGACCCTTTCCAGCCCTCCATTCCCCAGTTGTATTCTTACAGGGTTGATACATTGGCATCATTTACCTGAGTGACGATGTTTATAAGGAGGAGTCAAGCCAACATCATCTCCAATAAGTGTCCTTTTCTTTATCACATCCCGATGGATTCGACGTGAATGATATCTTCGTTTCCTGAAACACCATAAAAAGAATGACATTCCTGTCACAGAAAAGGCATCATGAATGAGCCATATTCAGTCCTGGATTAAGCATATGCAATTATCACTTACTTTAATAGCAGGCATACATTTATGTCAGAGATCTGTTCTGAATGTTTTGAATACAAACATTCGTTATTTTCCATGAGAAAATATCCCCTTGCAAATTCACAGTCACACTGCAAAAACATTATTTACACATAAGAGGCATCTATATAAACTGAATAGAAAGAAAAGTCACAAATTAAAACTGTTTCAGACTATCTTGTCCAATTATCTGCAATGTTGCAACTCCTCTATCCAATACTCACCAGGAATTGCTAAGAATCCCCTTCATGCCTCCGTAATTCGGATTGCCGTATTTCATGTAATACTGGCTTCGCCTTGCAGCTCCCAGCTCTTTTTTGTCATCTGAAAAAAAACCAAATTAAAGCAATATTTCCCTCTTAGAATATATCTTACAACATTAGCATAAAAAAAATAAATAACCATCCAGTCAAAGACTTGGAGAGTGAAAATAAGATATATTCAGTCTTACAGATCAGCATCACTTCAGTCTCCTTCATGAAGGATACAATTTTGCTGACACCTCTGAAATTTCTCCTACCACCAGAGTTTTATTTATTATTTATTTATTAAGTCATGAAACTTAATTCTAGGGAGACTGAGTTTCTACATATCAGACTAACAGAGCATTACATCCCACTGTAACTGCTGGAGGTTATACTTACCTTATTCATGATCTTTCCTTTCTTTATGGATGTGTCACTTTCCACATGGTACAGAAATTATATGAATTTTCATTTTACTTATAAATATAATTTAATAACATCTCAACTGTATTTAGCAATAATTTCCACTAATACCTCATTGGCATCTCAAATTATTTTCATATTTATAAAACGTGAAATTTACCTCTGTGGAGAAGGACATCATAAAACCTATTCTATGGTATTGGGAAGAATATTCTGAGTCCAAAATAAAATTTTTATGTACAATAATTTTCATACAACTTGAACTGGATTTAATTCACACATTAAATGTGGATTTATTCCAAAATCCTAATCCCTAATTATTAGCAAAAAACCCTAACAATTTTGCAAATAAAAATTAGGTACTTCGAGTCATTAGTTAGTCAACAAATAAAACTACCACAAGCAATTAATTCACTATGGTTGTTAAGCTGTTCATTTACCTTTAGTAGCAAATCTCATGAATAGCTTGTTTCCTTTAGCCAGTTTATTGGCAGGGCGAAGATCATTACGCAGGAGAGAATCCTCTTCTACCTGGGAGAGGGCATCCAACTTTGGGGGGCAAAAAAGGTATTTTGGACTCAAAAATAAAATTACTGTTGAATAAAAATGGATTGCTTACAGAAAAGCAATCAACTGATTATTAAGAAAGTTACTTTTCAAATTACGTTTAAATGAACTCTGCTTTTTTTCTCTACAAACTAATATGAATTTTTAAAGTAATTTGCCCTGAAGATTTAAAATATTTCCTTCTCTTCCTTCATAACATTATCTCAGATTATTAAATCCAGTAATTTTCAAATGACACCATAGTACTGACTGAAATGCAGAAACTAAACAGCACAACTTGGACACTGAAAAAAATTATTTTTTTGCTTGTTTCATATCTAAATGGTTTACCAACAGGTTCTCATGTCCTCACACAATGACTAAAAGGCTTTGTTTTTCATTTATATCCGCTTTATAGAAACTAAAATTCAGACTTCCATGATGTATGAGTGTTCACTGAGCCATTCCTAAAGAAAATACTAATCATGCCTATTATATATTCAGCCAGTGAAGATTAAATTACTTACAAAGCATCTATGCTGATTCCCACAAATATCTATGGACAGCCTAAATTCTATTTGTCTCTTTAAGCACTGCCTTCACTGCTGAAAGGCCATTGCCTTCCATTATTGTTCTTTCATTGCATCCTCTCAGCAGAAAAGAGCAGCCAGTCTAGCTCTTACATGCTGGATGCCCTATCACTCTTCAGAATCTACTTTCACAAAATACTCTTACACAGCTATTCTCACCAACAGCATACCTGCACTTCCTGTCATTTCCCCATCTAATTTACCTTGATAATTAAATTGTGAATTGCAAATATATATGGTTGAAACTATGTTATGAAGACTTTCCACCAGTCAGAGCAAAACTTCCATAATAGCGTTTTCACTTTCCTTTTGTACTTACCTCAACGTCACTTGCATTGTCATCCTCAACCTCACCTTCTTCTGTCTCATCATCAGAACTTTCCTCCTGTTTTTCTAAGGAGGAAAATAATTGGGGGGCGGGGGAAAAAAAAAAACAAACAAAATTCCATTTTAGTGTCAGTCACATTTGATTATTACCTACATTCTCTGAAATCAAACTGAAGGTGATATCCTTTCATCTGTGCAGCCTAGAGAATAATCAAAACAGTAAGCATCTACAGAAATTTGAAGCAAGCATGAGCACAGAATAACATTAACTAGACAGCCTCTGTGCAGATAACTGCCTGCAGTAGCACACATGAATTATTAACTTAATTCTTTGAAAGCAAATGAAATTGCACTGCATTTCAGAGTATGACAGAGATCAGCAAGGTCAAGACTGCAAAAGGCACATAAAAGCCTAATTCTTTCAATCTCCCTTTAAAAAGCTGCACGTACCTACAAGTATCCAACACTAACAACGTAAAACAGGTTATTATTCAAAAGCTTAGAAGTTTCTGAGAGAGCGCAGAAGAGAAAAAAAAAAAACAAACCTCAGTGACTTAATTTCGAAATAACAGAAGAGTGCACGCTTCCAGAACTACTAAAATTGTGAGATGCTTACATAGATTTTTTCAGGGTTCTTTTTAGCTCAGAGTAAGAAAATTGATACTGGAATTATTTTTTCTTTTTCAAACAGTCCTCAGAAAAAAAAAAAAACAACAGTGAGTATGGACTGCTATCAACATATACCAGTATCATTTGCAAAGATCTCAAAGTACTTCATAAACATAAGACTAAAAAAAAAACAAAACCAAACTTTTACATTTCGGAGTTCCTTATCTTAATCTCATCCGATAATAGACTTGAAAACTTAAGATAGAGAGTAGCAGCTGTTCAAAAGAACCTGAAAATACACCCGAGTTCAAAGAAAACAGTAAAGCACAATTAACAGAACTGAAACCAAAGAGAGAATTTAGGTAAACAAATTAGCCAAATTCAAACCTGAATAATTAAGTTCCATCAGGGACAGCATTCAAGCACTTTTTTTCCCTCCAAATGATAAGCTTCTCACACTTTGCACAGTAAAGACTAGTCTCTTGCTTCCCTAAATGTCTAAATAGCCCTCAATTTCCTATGTAAAAAAGGAATGCAACCGAACCAGATAACTCCAGTGTATCTGTATCCATCTCACACCTTAACATGTAATTGAACAGTTTGTACTTTATCTAATATCTCACTTTTCCAGACGAACAGGAGTAATTTAGATGACAATTTTTATTTTGAGATGTGGTCTAATGATGATGTAATATGTAATTCGTAGCCAACAAGCTTAAATACATATATTTATGCTCCATTTCAACAAGACAGTCACTAATCTCCAAAAACTTCATAACAAGTCTTACTTGAAGCAATATCAACATTTGCCCAAAAATTAAAGTCACATGGATGGTTGAGGAGCCACTGCATTGTGGAGAAAAGCAACAAGAAGGGGATCAGTTAGAAGGATCCACAAGTTTAACAAAGCCCTAAACCTCAAACTTTCTAGAAAGGCTTTTGGTAGCACTGCAAATATCTAATAGAGAGATCGGCTATTTGCATTTTGTTCATATAGCATGTTTAAGCAAGAGTTAATAAATACAACATTTCTCTTTGCTTTGTACTGTGTGGTACAGTACTTTGAATCACAGCAATTTATTACACCAGCCTAACAGCAAAACAGTCCTAAGGTAGCAAAAGCCTGATTTTTAATTTTCACCCATAAAAGTAAAATAAATTTACAATTAAGGCATTCAGGTACCAGATTTATCACAACACTGAGATGTACTTTTGTTGCTTTGCTCTTTTATAACTGACCTTTTAGTGTGCTTCTTTATTGAAAGTGTAATGGCCAAATTTAGAGATGATATACACAGTGATGAAGTGATGCATTGTCACATCAGTGTCAACAATATACAAACAAATTCAGTGTGAACAATATACAACAAAGGACGGTGGGGTATCAAGAAAGGAATCAACTGTGGTATTTCAAAAATAGGACATTTTCTTACACCTGCTTTTTCTGCACTTAGAATCCATCCTTTTACTGCCGTTGTATGCACACCACACAGACTTATTTCTGTGCAGCATGTACCACTATAAATACAGTATCTGAATATATCCTGCATCTAACACGTTCAGTATCGACTGAATTACTTCTTTTGGTCTAGCTCCAACCCACCTTTTAAGAAGCAGCTTCTTCAAAAGGTTTCCAAGATGAAAGCCTTTTTTAAAGTGGCAGAATACATTTACCTGAAACTGTATGATAGAAGCTCCTTCAGTAATTTAGATTATGCAGTACCCAAGCACAAGTTTAAAGTTTCATTGATTTAACTAGATGATGTCTAGATATGCATATCTCAATCTACCTTTCTTGTTTTTTTCAGCTGTCTTCTCTTCATTGTTTTCTCTGCTTTTTGTTTTCTCCTGATCAGGCAAGGAACTCATATTTATTAGAGCCCGTGTTGCTGTTACTTCATCAAGCCAGACCACATTACCTATGACATATATAAACACACAGAAAAACAAAATGCAGTTTGTGTAATCAAGCTGTCACATATGCTGCCTTACTGGAGGGCAATTACTGACAAAAGTTCAGAAATGCTTTCATATGGTGACATGACAAAAAAGGAATCCGATATACCTCTTGCAGGGAAAGTCAAATTCTTTAACCCACTTGACAAGCTGGAGGACACACCACCTTCATCACATTACAAAAAGCACACATAACTGATCAAGAGCAAACTCACTGAAATGCACAACCATACATATTAGAGACTGCTTCCTGAGCACAGCAAATTAAGATTTTGAATCAGGGTCAGTGTATTTCATGAATTTGTTACCACGCAAATGCGATTAAGGGGGCAGGGGGGAAGAATAAAGAAGCCTTGATTTTTTTTTTTCCTTTGGCAATTTAACAGAACCTTGGACTTTAATGTGGAATTCTGTTAATCTTTTCCAAAAAGCAGGAAAATAGGAGAGACTGCTCAAGCACTTTGCACAGATTATCATGTACACAGGTTAGCAATACGATTCAGTACATGCCTTGTACATGCCTTAAATATCAGCATATGGTACTAAAATATAACTTAGTAGGCCAATTAAAAGCATTTCATAGATGTCAAAGTTGAAAGAGCTAAAACTGCTTAGAAATAGCTTTTGAACAAAAGCTTTCTGCATGGATGCATCCAGTGCAAACACAGTAACAAACGTCACTTACTGCTCTGCCATTAAGCAGAGTGTATTAAGGTATCAAGAAAACTATACAGTGTCCCAAAATAAAAGATTCTCTCTTAAATCACTTGAACGGACAAGATTTACAAGGTGAAGAACACCCAGATACTAACTTCAATGACTGGCTAATAACTTTTCCTTTATGTATGCCTACCTGCTCTTCACAAATCCAGATTTTCAAATCTTGGTCGTTTTATGTTCATCAGTTTGAAACACAGAACACTGTCTAAATTCACCTTTGTACTAAGACACCTTGAGATGTAATTCAGTTGGGAACGTTAAAATTTTTGCCATGCTGTGATGCAAATCAACGCTGAGAAGACGATGCTTTTTCTTGATATTTTCACTAAGTGCAGTCGGCATGCTAACTCAGATACAGCAAAAAGATTAATCACTAAAAAAAGATGTTTTAACTATAAACTGGGGAAAGGATCATTATGACTCTGAAGCCTGCATTTTTGCACTACAAGTTCACTCTAGTTCCACGCTAAATTTACTCATGTAGCATTTAAGAAAAAGGATAATCAGACAATGTTAGAAATGCAGCCTCAGATACAGCTAAGCTGTGCACTTGCTAGCTTATGCATCAACACTGGTTCATCTAGCAGTTCTTTACTGCAATTGTCCACCCAGGGCTCACTGCATTTCAAATTTTCTGTCAGCTTGTGACAGTATATTAAGTTGTCATACACAGTGACTTCAAGGTTACCAATATTTTGTAGTATGCCATATCTTCTGCCTTGCACTGGAACATGATTCCTTCAGGGTCATTCCAGGGAACCACACTACTAATTCTGAAAGAGCCCTTGCAATGTGAATTTACATTCCTTTTCCAATCTATGTAAGTCACATTCAGCTGCTACCTTCTTCCACCCACTAATTTCTCCTTGAGAACACACTAAACAAATATGGCAAAAAGTCTGCTGCTTCACAGCACAAAACCATGCCAACTTGCCTAACTGCAAACAGCTCAATAATCTTTTTTCAGAACGTCATCTTTTGTGACACTGACAAGCAGGTATACTATTTATGTCGAGATGTAGCAGTACAAAATTTCAAATCTTTTTTTTTTCCCCACTTAGAGACCTGCAAGTTATTCTATGCTATCTTTTTCCAGTAATACAATACTTAGCCAGAGCGCGGGTTTGATTTTCACCATACGTTATTAATTCTTTCCTTCTAGATCTCTTTTGACTTAGGCAAATGACAGGGAAACCGAGACAAACAGAGATCAGTGACTTTGAAAGCCACTAAGACATCTGAGATACAGCTATGATTGATATTAAAAAAAAGAGTAAGAATTACAGACAAAAGACTCCATTTACTTACATGATGTATCATCTAACCACTCAATATGAGCAGGAGGATACTCTTTGAAATAGGCAAAGATGTCCTGTGTACTCATCTCATCCACCCCACAAATGTAAATTGTGTCCAGTCTCACTTTAGGAATTGCTATAAAGAGGAAGAGATACAAAACTGGTACTTATTTCTGTAGAGTAAGCTTTTATATTAATAACATATGGGTTTATAAAGCAAACATTTTAAATAACCTAAAGGGAAGCTAATTAAAGTAACATATGATGTACACCATTCTAAAACACCATAACTTGAATTATTATTCCATAACGCAAAACTAATAAATTGAGAATTAAAGAGAGGTAACATTACAAGCATTGGTAGATGCAGGTACTGCAATCAAATCACCTTAAAAACGTTTTCTTTTTCAAATGCTGTCAAAGTACTACCATTAAGTACTAAAGAGCCAGAATACTAATGATGCCCGTGACCAAGACATGTGTACAAGCAACTTCCACTTGTACTGCCTGATGGAGAGCCGTTATAGGCCATGGCTTACTGGGTCCAAGCTGCTAGTTGGAAAAAAGCCTCGTGAACTAACTGGATGCCAAAAGCATCAATCTGTTGCGCACACATCTCCTGGATGATCTGCTTATGTTCCAACACGCCCAGCTTGCAATCTAAAAGCACATGCGCAATCAGTCCAGCTTCACTGTGCGTACAGCACAGAATCTGATCTCACTGTGCAGGGGACACAGAGTCCTCCACTCACGCACAAACAGTGCTCAAGGTCTGGTCTTTTCAAAGAAACTAAAGATTCTTAAAGCAGCCCTGATCTAGAAGATGAATTTTGGACAGGTAGCACTAGGTGCAACTGCCAAACAGTAAATAAAGTACACAAAAAAGGTTTTCTTCTTTCCGGGGCTAGTAAAACAAGCAGTAAAATGATAAGTTTCAAGTAGTTTAACATGTAATGACATTAAAATAAAAAGGTAAAAAAAAAACAAACCCAAAGTGATTTCTTTTGGCAATGATCTGGGAAAACCTCTGGGGATGCAGGAAATATTATAGGATAAATCAAGTAAACAAACTGTGAGGAAGTAAATAAAGGAATCTTTTCTTGTTGACTGTTGGATAAACTTGTACCTTTCTTCATCATGTCCCGATCCAGCGCCACATTCCTTTGGGCAAGATTCACCTCAGCTCGAAAATGAAAGCGTTTTGCTCTTTGTTCCTTTTTCTCAATTGCTTCCTGCAAAATGCAAAACAATGCAGTCAAAACAGGAATCATAGCAGCATTCCCAATAAGTTGCACTGAAGGACCAGATATTTAAAATAAAAATCTAACAGACACAGCAACAATCTATATAAATAATTCTATTAATTCTGAAGAGACCTGCAGGTTTCAGAACATAGAAATAATTCACTAAAACATTTCTGTGACACATAATAGTTTTAATGTAGGTCCAGTAACTTAATAGGAATCAAGATGCGTGGAAAACAAGCTATCTCAGACAATGCGCAGTCTCCATGATGGAACAGTAACAGTACCTTTTTCTTCCACTGCGCTAACAAACGTACAGAGGCTGTGCTCAAAAAAAAGCTCTCTTAAAACAAGCATTTCCACCACATGGAAAATTCATCTTTTAAGATTATAGAGATTTTTCCCTATCTGTTTTTTAAATATATACAAAAATGTGAAGTCTCTCTGAGCGTGAATTTAACAACACTAGCTGGAGTGCTGACTATAGAGATCTTATTTAAACTGGCAATTCAAGCTGCTTTTAAGTAGCTCATGAGCAACAACTTCTGGGGATCTTGTGCAATTTTTGAAACTGAACGAGAAGCTCCTTATTCTACAGAATTTGTTACGAAGTATTATAGATCTTTGGATCTTACTAACCAAAGTCAAATTTGGAACACAAACTGCAATTAAGCAAAACCTGATGCAAATGATATCCAAATAAACGTGGGCTTTTTACTAGTTTTTAAAGATTGCCAAAACATCTTTGACCACATTGCTTAAAGTTTTTCAGAGCTGCATCATTAAAGAACATAACAACAGATGACAGCTTTCCCCTGACTGAGGGAACTTCAAGTTCTTTACCAAATTACAATACACAGAAACTAGATACTGAAGCCCAAAAGCTGATTTTCAGTCTTCATCTGGAATCTTTTTGGTATTCTTTGATAAGCACAATCTTTTGAGCTTCAGTAATGCAAAAAGGGAATTCAGGTCATGTGTCAACACACTGTTGTGGTAGGGATTCATATTTGTAAGAACATGTAAAATTGTATCAGACCTATAAAGTATATGACTCAATGCTTTTTCTCCACTACCAAATGCTAGACATAGTGGTCAATTGTACAATATGAAACAATAGCCAATTCAGTATTAAATGTACAGCGATGAGCTTTAGGATTAAATTTCTGAAGTTCCACAGAACTATGTAAGTTACTTAAATGCAACAGCTGTTAACATTCTTCAAACTATGTCTTAAGTAATTAAACAATAAGATGCCCTTGGAATATACAAGGCAATGAAACTAGATTTTCCTGCCAAGCACTTGTTCTTCCTGTCACTCACCTAAGAGGAAAAAACTCAGCTGACTTGTCTCAAAGGGCTTTGTTTTGCAATATCGAGTAGCACCAAGGCAGTTTCAACAGAAACATTTTCAGGTTTTGGTACACAAACTTCAAAATTATAGTTCTTACAATTTACAAGAGACACCCTGTCCTGATGCAGGCCACAAACAACAAAAGGAGAATTTCCTAGTTGTTGAAAAATGCCAGCTATCTGAACTTGAGGCGAAGCTTCTGTGCATACTGGGGAAGAACTAAATGAAACGGTTCCTCCTTGCCAGTAGTAATAATTGGAATATGTTGAAGAACCATAGCACAAAAATTACCTTGGAGGTTACATCTATTCCAGTAATGAAACTTCCAGCTTTGTTTTCATATCTCCTACTAGTGTCCTGAAACAAAGCAAAACGATTGTGAAATGTCAAGGAACACTGAATGCAACATACTCGCTATGCTGAAAAAAAAAATCTGGCCATTTCTACAATAAATACATCCTCTTTTCCTTGATCCTCACTTCAAGCTACATCCCTGAATAGCGATAACTCTCACCAATGGCAGGAAAGGTAAAAGCATATGACCTGAACCAAACTTCTTTTACTATAAGGATTCCTTCCTTTGGCAAAATTTAATTACTGTGTCTGCTGCTATGGATTTTACTTACTCCCTCTCAGCAACGCACAGAAATTCATCAAACACCTTTCCTAACGAAATTTTCCACAATTTAATTTCCTTGTAAAACATGAACAGATTTAGCAGCGATACATGAGTCCTGAAGTGTCAATTTGCAACTTTTAGTCTTCAAAAGTCAAAACACCAAGCCATATCCACAACTACACAAGTAACTTTTACACCTATTCCTACCAATATTTCAAATCCAACTCCCAAATACCAGCAGGATGAAGCACTACTGTTTTGATACAATCCTACTGATAAAGAGTAAAAATGGAGAATGATGTGGAAAAGAAAATTACAGGTTTCACTTCCATCAATCAGGACTGCTGAATTCACAAGACTGCACAGAACCGCAGATCCTGGACCAATGACCCAATTCTGTCCCTTCCATGTTTTGCATATGCAAAAATGGCACCTCTTCATTCAGCATCCTCAGGACCACCACTTGGCAAAAGTGTGGAGCTGCAAGAACACGTCTTGCTTTCTCTAGGGATAAATGTGTTGTTTACACTTGTGATGCAATAATTATTTTGGCTAAAGGGCTTTTTCTAGAAAGTAGGCCAGTCTCAGTTTAGAAATACCAAAGTACCCACAATCTAACTGCTTTCCTTAGTAACAGTGTCGAAGTTTCTCTAAAGCTGCCAAATGTTTAGAGTTATTAAAAAGAAAAGCAAAATAAGCAGTATTTTTAAAGTTAAAGACCCCAATTATCTAAGGTTGACTCATGAAACACAAGGAAGGACCGTAGAGTGCTGTCTCTTAGGCCACGTATTTGGAAGAAGCTCAAGCATGTTGTTAAATCAGCTCATTTGAGATTAGTTTCTGAAGTAATTCCCACACAAATTTTGAGAGCAAAAGATTATTTAGGAGGTTAGAACTCTGACCCATTTTTATGTATTAAACCTGATCCTACTAAAACTTGTACAGCAACAATTAGCAAAAATGAAAAAGGGTGAAAAAAAAAACCAGAAGGGAAACCCTGAAAACCCACTCATCAGAGCCCACATTCCCAGTGCCTCCAGCTCAGTTCCCCCACACTCACCCCCCTGGTCCCTCTCTAGGTATCCCCTATGTTCCTTGCACCAAGCGCTCCTTTTACACTCTCCTGCCCACAGCCTTCCTCTACTAGTCTGCCACTACACCCCAAATCCTCTTTTTCAACACTCCACCACCTCCTTTATTCTCTTCGCTCCCAAGCACATCCTGGCTCCTTCCTCTTACAATTTGCCCCCAAACTCCCCTTAGACACCTCTAAGTCCCCTCATGGCCCCACTCCCCGCCGCCTTCACCCTATCGCTTCCCCTCATGCACCTCCCACCCCATGTCGCCCCTTTTCCCACCAAGGTACCTCTAACTGCCCTTAC
>NW_009623077.1:0-5968 GCF_000690535.1 Cariama cristata
TTTAACTGAGCCCCACGCTTGGCGCCGCAGCCCGCCCCCTCGCTCTCACTGGCTATAAGGAGAGAATGGAGGCGTCTGTTTGGTCCTCAGCATGCCAATCTCCCAGATGACCAATAGGAATCCACGCTCGGCCTTAAGACGCCCACCTGGAACACGCGTGCTGAGGAATGCTTGGCCGGCTTTTGGAGGCGCGCGTGACGTCACCTTTCTGCGCCGAGATCTGCCACGGAAGACGTCCCCGCCTCCCGCATGGGGCGGGGCCAAATAACTTGCTCCGCCCCCCGTTGCCTGGGTGATCCCCGCCACGTTTGGGATCCCCCCCAGGGCCTGCCAGAGATCCACCTGCCCTTTCATGGACCCCACCCCAGGTTCTACCAGGGATCCTCCCGCACCCTGACAAGGACCGCCCCCAGGGCCTGTCAGCACCCAGCCCCGCACCGTCTGTGAAGGGCACCCGGTGGAAGGCCAGCCCTGGTGGTCCCCACACAAGCCGGGGTGCTACTGGCCACAGCAGGCTCGCATTTGGCCCTGTCGGTGCCATGCCAGCTGCTGACGCAGTGAGATGCGGCTTTCGGGAGAATGGTGTAGATTCCTTTTAGCCAGCAGATCCTAAAGGCTCTGAGACAGCATTATCTGCTGTGCTGATCTGGTCTGAGGGAACGTGCTGGGAAGAGAACAGTGTGGTTTGAGGGGACAAGAAAACATCTCCTAGGACAAGGTTTCCAGGGAACAAGTTGGTTTCCATGTTTTCATTTCCTATAAATACAATGTGCACAAACATTTCCATTTCGCCTTGGTAATTTGAGGGCAAGAATATTTACCACAAACACATACATAGACGGAGCATTTTTTCATGACAACTTGAAACAGGGGTTTTGTTTCCATTTGCTTTCACGCTGGCTGTGGTGGCAGACACTGGTAGCAACAACTCCCTGTACCTTTGTATGTACCAATGGCAAGAGGTAAAACCTCACACCTCCTCTTCCTTCTCCTGTCCAAACCAGGGTCACACCTCCTGCCATTCCTCTCCTTCCACCCCCTCCCCACACCACGGGGTGCCCACCCTGCCACCCACCCATCACTGCTGGGCTGGGCAGGGCAGAGCCTCTCAGTTCTGGTCCATGTCCTCACGCCATGGTCAGCACCTGCTGCGGCTCTCCACTGGAAACCCCTTCCCGTACCACCAGTGAGGTGCACAGCATTACTTGGGAATGCACGGCCGGTTGTATGTTATACAGAAAGATTATAAAAGTCCTAGTACTGTAGCAATGTGCTAGAGCTGAGCTACAGTGTTAGAGCACAGAGGATAATCGGTAGGTGGTAGGTATCTAAAATTAGAGTTGTAATTTAAGCTTTTGTTCCAATGTGAATAGGGAAAGCATGCTTTCTATGTTTAGACTTCCTAAAATAATGATCGCTTTGTTACATATCCTATTGTGACATCCTGTGGTTAAACACAGTATTACAGATACTGTCAAATCACACTTTTGACCACATGACTGCATAAGATTAGACTATATAGCATTAGCAGTGGTAACTCATACCCACGTTATATATTCAGTCTGGCCAACTACAGCCTTCCATGTAGCTTTGATCTTCTCCAAAAACTTCTCCTGACTGAGAAGAAATCACATTGGGCCAAACATTAATATGGGATAGCACAGACATTTTGTTCTGCGTTGGCCAGAAATTCCATTATATCTGCCATATATTTCTGATGAAAGGCCTGATTGTTTACATGCTATCCCTGTGAAGGACCATAAATGCACATTTCTTCTTTAGGCAGCATTTGCACTCTAAGGATTAAGCCTCTTTAAAGAGAAATGAGAGTCACTTAACAGTCTTTGCGCAACTGCAGTACACCTCAAGGTTGTATAAAGCATATGCATTAACTGCAGCTACAGTCATCTTTTCATCTTTCCAGTATTACCAAAGATTTTTCCCAGGTCAAGGAACACAGCATTCTCTGCTATGCAAACTGCTCATCCTCCCACCTCAGCAGAACAGCATTGGGCCCTCATAGCTGCAGGTGATTCAAGGGACTGCAATTACCCTTCAGTTAGTCCTAAGCCAACACTCCAGCCCACCAGCCCCAGCGTGCAGAGAAATAGCTCCAATGACACATGAAATTGAGGTCTTGACCCCCTGACATCATCAGTAAACCTTGGCATTTTTCTCACAATTAGTTGGATGAGAAGTCTACTTAGATGCCAGCTGGGGAATTACCATTGTTCATTAACAGCACATTTCCATTTCATCAACCTACCATAGTTCAGGCCTCAAGCTAAGCAGCTGGATATTCATGCAGTTTTAAAGAGCCAAGATAGCTGATCAAGATAATAGATGGAGCATATCTGTTGTTTCCACTTGTTTAAGCTTTTCAGGAAGACAGCAAGAGTAGCCTCCCTAGGCAATGCCGTACTTTGGCCTCATTCTCATTATGTGAAACAGTTAATGCTACTGTCTCTGGCTTACTTTTCTGCCCCTCAACTGCACAAAATACTCAAAGCAAACCTAGGTTTCTATCTGAGGGGCAATAAATTATGAAGAATTATACTGTGCATGCCTCTGCGAGCACTAGCCTTCAGTCAATTGCTTAGGGAGGGCCTAGAAAAAGTAGCTATGGCTTTATAAATCAAGTACTTCCAATGACATTCAGAAACCAAGAGGCAGCTTATATAAAGCTTGCTTCATGTTGATGTATGTTGTTTGTCAAGCAGAATGCTGCATTGTGTGCCAGTTCACTTCCAAAAGTATTGAGACATATGACGATAGCTTGTACTTCAGACTTTCATCTTAGGAGGCTCTAGTTCAGACTTAGCATGAGCTAAGCAAAGCTGGCCGCATTTCATACTAATTTTAGTCATCTTCCTATCACCATTCTCCAGTTTCTCCCACCAAATATTTTTCATAGTATTAAAGTTCTTACTCCAAACATAGGAACAAATAAAGTTGGCTTGGAAAGGGTGACAGTTTATTGAATGCATAAAACATTATGATACAAAAATAAGTTAATTACATAGAAAATTTTAAAGAGCTATAGCCAAGATTCACTTTAAAGTAGACAGAGGTTTGATCCAGATGTGAAGAGCCTCTACTATCTGCATCTGAAAGACATAAGAATGCACTGTAAGAGTTATACAACTAAAGTTTTCAGTCACTTGGAGGTACAACATGGCAAGGAAGGGCTTGCGCCATTTACTTTAATTCAGATGCTTGCTATGCTTTCCTCAGCATTCTGATGACACCATTTTTCCAGAACTTGACCAAGCCTCACACCGAGCAGGTAGGAGACTAACCTGCTGTTAAAACAATTTGATGTCCTAATTCTTGTGTCTATAACTATTTTAATCACTACTGTACGGAGAAGTAAAGATTTACTTGTGCTGTCAGAACCCCAATGCATTCCCAACACCAGTTAAAGGTCAACTACCAACTCTACAGCAGTCAGAGGTATGACAGTGGCACTCCTACACCATGTTGACACAAGACTATTTTTAAACAATGTTTGTCTTTTCTCCTTCTACAGCTTGTACCTGTTGTGATGAAGACTCCCATTAGATGGCACTCCAATTGCTCCCATTGACTTGAAGGCAGTTTGAGAGGCTCTCATCAGAGCTGCATATCTGCAAAGAAACACAACCAGGCTCAGCACCTCTCATGCACACTGCCAGTGGTTTCACTCTTCCATCCAGTTTAATTATCTGCATCTGTCACACAAGTCTTACAGTCCTATTGAACAGAACAAAGGTCTGTCTGCCTGTGAGACAGATTTTTATTAAAACTAAGTTTAAACTTGGCTTGGCAGGGTATTGATTGTCCCTGGTTACTTCAAGCTGCTGGGCAGAACTTCAGGATTCTAGTATTTAGATCCAGACCCCAAAGGGTACTTCAGTCAGCCAGTGCCTATTCTCAATTAGGAGAGACTGACACAGGTAAGCTTGGAAGAATTTTAGGAAAGCATTTGACAAGTTTTTATCTTGGCTCACAGACTTTCAAAAATTAGGCCCGATACAAAGATGAAGTAATAGCTATTTTATTGACATGACCAGTAGTATTTGTCTGAGCTCCCCACCAACCCCCAATATCAGCTCTGAAATTTCAGCTTGAGCTCAAAGTATCATAAATACAGCTTACCCCGCTTCGGAGGTGGGGTGGCTGCTCCCTTTACAGTTGTGATCCAGAGGATGCCGATGTTTTATGCAGAAGTTGCCACGGCACTGTTCACAAACTACCTTCACCATCTCTTTCCTTTTGCAGCCTGGCTTTAAGCACTTGTTTGTGAAGATCTAAATAACAGAGGACATGAAGTTGGCAATGCTTGCTTTCTGTGATCAGCTTCCCAAGTAATGACAAAGCTGAAGCACCCATAGAATGAAGAGGAAACAGAGCAAGATCCTACACATTCTGCTGCCAGAAGACCTAACTTCACAGGCATTAGGCAGGCAGTTTAAACTTCAACAGCAGTTTCCTTACCCTCTGCTTTTGCTGGGCTGGATTGTATTTGCAGCCCTTATCCATGTGGGCTCCAACCACAATATCTGGTATTTCCCCCTTCTGCACTGGGATGGGTGCGTTACAGAGCGGACAGACTGGAACCTGCACATTCTAAGAACATACAACACAGATCAGAATCATAGAATCATTTAAGTCAGAAAAGACCTTTAAGATCAAGTCCAACTCAGTTATTCTTCTGTCCTTCCCCTTCTCTTAACCATGGGTGATAGAAACGTGTATACAAGTGGTTTATGTTCTACTCATTTACTAATGCTTTTAAAGATATACTTCAAAGGTAACTGCAAATCATTATCCAAAAAATAGTCAGGCATGCTTTGCCAAGTCAATTTGTAGCAACATATTTGGTAAGTTGACTTTAAATATGCTTCTAGGCTTTCTGGATTTACAGCCTTTGAACACTTCAAAGCCCAAGTATGGGCCAGAGATCAAAGTTTGGCCCTGCTTATTCTATTTATTTATTCTGTAGTTTCATGTTTGCTGTCCTTCAACTTAAAGGACTGAAGCTGCAGAAAGTTTTAGGCCACAATACATTACTTAAAATATAAAGCACTCCTCTCTGGGAAGATGTAGTGTAAGTGAAACAAACCAGGATCTAACAGCACTGACCTCTGAAATGTTATGTTTCTATATATTTGAAATTCAGCTGTATCATTAACTTACATCTTGTGGTTCTCCCATCCACTTTCACTGAAACCACAGGTCAAGTTTCAGAGCAGCCTTTATACATGACTTCACAATTCTGCAGTATGAATTGCTGACTCACATATAGGAACTTACTTTCTTGTAGGCAGAGCTACACTTGTGGTCATCGTAACGGATGTGAGCTTTACAGAAGACTTCCCCACATGCATCACATTTCAGAGGAAGGAAGTCTGGGAGAAGGAGAATAAGAAAAGAAAACAGATTCTCATGGAGCAGAGCTAACAGCTGTAAGAATACTCACAAAAGACTACAAATAAATTCTAAAGCAAATAATTTTTGTATAGTCATAATCCAATTATCTCTAGAGAAAGTATGTCATTCTTCATAAATATTAAACTGAAGTAGTAAGATGGATAAGTTTCCCTCTTTTTACCCACAGCATTAGACTACTACAAGCCATAAATACCTCAGGAGCTCTTTGAACGCAGAAACTTTAGTAAGGCATTAGTCAATAGCTAGGGGCTGAAGTACAAATCCAAAGCCCAGACTCGAAGGCCTTTTTATTCTTTAAAAACAGCCCTTAACAGTTTAATAACATACGAGAACAAAATACACTGGGCACAACTGTTACCCCTTCACTAGACCTATTTAAGAAGGATGACAGAAGCATCACTGGTATCTGCTACTAACGCAGCACCCTTGTACAGACTCGGGGTACAGAATTTGGGTCCCCCAGTACACGACTTACGAGTGCCGCTCAGACGGGTGCTGCCCCGGGCGGGGAGCCAGCCCACCTCCCGGAGCAGCG
>NW_009623078.1:0-4667 GCF_000690535.1 Cariama cristata
AGGGGTGCCTTGGCCACGGTCTGGCGGTCGATGTCAAGGCCTGTCGCGGGGCCAGCCGCGGTAGCGAGCCGCCTTTCGCAAGGAAGACCTCAACGAGCTGTTTGGGAGTCTGTAAAAGCCATAAGTCTGTGAAAAAAGAAGAGGGAGGCAGTTAGTGCACCAGGTTGCTTCTACACTCACCCTTCAAACTCTCTCTACATCCATTTAGGATGACTCCTATTTTATTTATCCTTTACGGCAAAGGCTTCTGTGCACCTAATGTGGGAAAGACCCACTGTTATTTACGTCAAACGCACGCCACCGAGATCGGAGCATAGCTGCGAGCTGTCTCTGACACACGTCCCTATAATTCCGGACCCCTGTGGAGCAGAGGAGAGGCAAAGGTAAGAGGGAAAAATGATATGCTCACGGAAAGCAGCAGTTTGGTAATGATTTAGAATGGTTTGCAAATAACTTGCTCTATTTGGTAAACAGATTAATTAAGGAGGAAATTAACAGACTCCCTAGAGAAGTTAGGGTGCTTTGTTTCTGTGCTCATTACCCAGCACCTGCCACTCGGGTACTTCAGACTTCCAGGCAGATACCATTGAAGTCTGTTTGAATATGACCTCCTTTGTTGGAGGTGATCTCCATTTCATTTCTTCAAGCAGAGGTTAAACTAAATATTCTTTTTGAAGTTGAATTAGAATGTACAATGGGAATGGAAAATGTAATGACAGTACCTTGAATCGGATCAGACAATGGCTTCATTCAAACACGTATGCCTACTGCATGCCTTTGCTTCAAAAAATACAGAAAATTTAAATTTTCTGTATGGAAACTGTTAAAACCAAAAAGTTACAAAAGTACCAGTAACAAATTCTGTAAATAACAAGGATTGAGCATTGTCTTGTCTAATGATTGAAACCTTCAGAGATATCTGTATTTGATGAAAAATATGCAAATGCAAAGCACTTAAAATACACTTAAATCAATTTACCCCATCTGACACTTAAAATTTAATAAAAGTCAGTGTATTAAGGTGCTTCAATTTAATCAACCTAGACCTTCCAACTTTGTGGTTGACTTAGGCTTATCAAAATCTATGTAAATATGACTACCCCTTTTGGTGTCTGCCCTTTCTCCACCACTTGGTACAACTGTTAGCACTTGCATCCATGGGCAGATGTAGAAAATACAAGCAAAACTTACCTAAGCTCTGAGATGGCTGGCGGAACCATACGAACATGTTGCCGTATCTCAGCTGATAATACTGCCGACAGTGTCCTCTCCAACTTACCTTCCACAATGAGGTGGTTCAATATTTGACTGCCTCAGAAAGCAACATACATAGCTTATGTTTGCATGTATCAGAACAAGTAGAAATGTAACAGCTTGTCAGTTTGGCAAACAAAAGAAGAGAGTACTTATACTACCCATAAGTAGACTAGAGGGATAAATGGCAGGAAGGGAAGGAACTATTGAAGCCACAAATCAGTGATAAAAAAAGATGAAGGAGTGTAAGTTCATTACCTATAAATATAGGCTGAAAATAGGAAAGCTTCTAAAAATGGCTTTCAGATGGGAGCCAAAAGTTTGACTTGTGTTTAAGATGGACCATGGGACAATTAGGAGAGGCTATGATGATTTCTTGGTGTCAGAGGTAACAGTAATTGATGACCTTAGATTTCTTTTCTAATCACATGCTCAAGTGTTACCCATAAGGTGACACTTTTTTTTGACTTACTACCATGCCAAAAAGTAGGCAGGCAAATAGATTTTGGACTTGGTAAATTTTCTAGAACAGCCTTGCAAGGCTAACTTAAACCTTTTGACCTCTGCTTATGAGAGATCATCAGGCATGTGTCAAAACCCACAAATTTCCATATGGTATTAAAACTATGAAAGCTCAAGGAGGAATCTGTGTTTACCTAACTTTTGACATTTGGGTGTCCCAGCAAGGAGGTTAGTTGTCTTAAACCTCACTACAGTCAATGTGGTGACAGAGGTCCTTCCAGAGGGCAAATCAGTACTAATTTAAGTGTTCTGGCTCACTTTCTGAAGGAGCTTCTGATATCAAAAACTAATACTAGATGCCTAATGTTAGGCATTATGATTACATCCCTCAGTGGCAATGTCACATAAAGCGATAAAGATCTCCTCCCTATAAATAATGCATTAAATATTTCTCTATTAAGGGGTATTGTTTAGTTACAGAGCACTGGGACAGTAGGACTACAAATGAATAGCAAAAGTTTAAATTAGTGCATTGGCAAAATACATCACTTTCAAGCCTCAAGAGCAGCTGAACCTTTGAAGAGGAGTTGTGGTGAGACCAGACATAATGACACCCAGCGTTGTACCTGTGTCCCCATCTGCAACTCTTAGCCCAGCTCGCAACTGTCTATTAAGACTGGTCTCTTGAACACTATGCGCAGTTTCCCCCAGAGTGGAGGCACATCTGTCACTTTCCACCCCAAACTCCTTTGTAGTCAAGGGAAAAATAAAACCCTGCAGCCCGTCATCCTCACAGCCTTCTGTGAAGTTCTCCATCTTTCTGCACTCATTGACTTAACATGTCAAGAAAATCAAATATTCTTTCTCTTCAAAAATCTGTTAATTCATTCATGAAGACATGTATTATTTAAAAAGTCACACATTTGAGTAGATGCAGTTTTCAAGACTATTATTAATTTCTAGGCTGCATACAGTCCTGGTCAATTTATATTCAATGCTGCTTTCTTGCTTAATTAGCTCTTCTTGTTTTGGATGCTTGCCCTTCTATATTATTGTAGCCGGGAAAAATAAGCTTTTCTCCTCTTCTTTGTAAACTATACAAGCCAAGGTCATCAATAAGCTGGCCACTGCTTTTATCTCCATGATACTCTCCTGAATACAGCTATTGGTGGGTCAGGAAGTATCTAGTGATAATCAGCAGGGGTTGATTCTATGTTCTGTCCCATCTACCTTTTATATTATTTTAGGTTCTAACTAGAGTTACAGAAATGATTGATTTCTAGCAATGAAAACTCCAAACAATTAATCTATAAGGATTTCTAATATTAATTGATTTTAAGGTTTGTGATTGTTTTAGGCTCTTCAGTGAGACATGACCCATGAAACTAGATTCAGCAGCTACATGCTTCTAATATAAAAGTTGTTTCACTTTTTACTGATTCTCTTTCACAGAAATACAGAGATGTATCGTTTGAATCTTTTATCTTTCAGCTTCTTAGACATAAATAAGCCCTGCACTGAGAGATGCAGACTCAGTATGGGTACCGTCTTGCACCTATGCAAACTCAGGAGGGAAAGCTTTGTTCCAAAGCAGGTAACAAATGCCAGCACTGCACTCAGGGTGCAAAATGGCATTACCTTACCCATTCTGGTCATCGGGTTCCTTCATAATTATGAACAGGCATCAGCTGACTCATCCTCCTCCAAGCAAGCATTGTGCTAGAGACAGATGATGCCCCACATGCCTCAGCCTGGTCACTGCAGTACAGCAGCAGCAATTACTCCTGGCTCTTTGATCTGGAACAATGGAGTGGGTACTATCACAGCTCTATTATCGCCTGGACGCCCAGTTACTAGGGGAGCGGAGGTGGCGGAGGTTCCCGTAACATAAGACAGAACTGAAGGTATTGAAACCTCTTGCCAGGGTGGGGACACTGCTCCCTTATAGCTGAAGGCATGCTAACACCGCTCTGATGAAACAGAAAAGCAGCTCACTGGCACTGTTGTCATACTGTCCACGCTCTCCCACCCAGGGGTTGTTTTCCTGCTGGTTCACCAGTACAATTTCAGGGTAGGCCTAAGGCTTCAGTAGACTGTTGAGTCTTTGGCCTGCATTGCTTCTTGGTAGAGATGCATGGGCCTCTTCTTCCTTCCAAAATCATTGAATGTGGCTGTACTTCGCTTATGACAGTAGTTTTTACTCTTTTCTGTGTATGTCGAATACCCTTAGTGTTTCTTGGACCTTGTGGTACATAACTCGGAGGCCAAAGGAAGTCTACATTACTGTTTTCAAAAGTGAGCTGTGATTGTTCTGACAGCAATGTTCTGTATGCAGAAAGTCAAAACCACTAAGTCCTAGAGGGAGATGGCCAAATTGTGCTTTCCCTGTGCACAGCTTATATTTTTAAATGTCGAGGTGCTCCAGGTGATTTTTAATAGAACTGTGCTTCTCAGGATGAAGGTCTAGATATCTGTGGTGCATCTCACTGCTGTACAGGAGTTTGTTATCGGGCCTAATATAATTGCATTATACTAAATGCATAATACTTAGCTTTGGGGAAGTACCTAACTGCACACTGGATACCTTACCTTAGGGCAGATGAATCCCAGCCCCAGTGACATTAACCCATATGTTGGGTAGGCTTTCTGTGAAGCAAGGCTGTAAAGCTTAGGAGACTGCATCTCTTTAAAATCAGCTTTTATCTCTAGCTTGTTGACTTTTACACAAACAGAACTTTTTTTAAAGAGGCATCCCTCTGAAAAGCTCTGAAGCAGAAAGCTCCAAACATAAGAATTTCAAGTCTCACCATGTTTATGTACAAACTTGCACATACAGCTTTTCTAACCAAAGAAGGAAAGTGCCTATAAATATGCAGCATTTTGAAATATTACTTGCAAAGTTATATGAAATAAGTTTTTAAAGGGGGGGGGGGGGGGGGGGGGGGGATGGC
>NW_009623078.1:4698-17923 GCF_000690535.1 Cariama cristata
AGAAATGGAATAATATGTATATTATTCAAAGAAGACCAGAAACCTCCTGTGTCTCTTACCTGTTGAAATGATAGAAGAAACAGATTGATTTAACCTGCTTTCAGATAAATAAAATTTGGAAAAGCTTCTCAAAAAAGATCACAGGAATCTTTCAACATGTAAAAAGCTTAGGCACAATGACAGTGGTTATTCCTTTGGTTACAGCTTATCCTGCATAGCAGTTAATATTAGCATAAACTAAATGTTCAGCCTGCTCATTATAGTTTTAATTCAATCATATCACATTGCTTTTACTATTTTATTTATGTGCTTTCTTCTAGTCCAAGAGTTTGTCACTGTGTTCATCTCATTAAAAATGGGTACTTACTCAGTAAATATGTGTACTTCCACTGAGTAAATATGGGTACTTTCAAAAATGATGCCTCAGTTTAGTAACAGATGCTTCTTAAAATATTTAGAATTTGAAAGTGTAAAGAAGCCGTCAGTAGCATTCTGATTTGTGTATAAATATTTATTTAGCACACGTTCTGGCCAATATACTGCCCTTGATTTTTGTGCAAAACTTACAGTAACTTCAATGGAAATTCTGAGCTCATGACTAGAGAAAAATATGGTTAATTCAGCAACCCAGCTGCTTTTATATCCCAGAATAGCAAGCAGTGCCTCTAGTGAAGGAGGTGGGGAAATACTGGAGTTTATGTCTTAGCTTTCTCTTGCTGGGCACACATTTGGGTAACAGCTCAAGTTAGAGCAGACTCTGGGCTAATCTAATTTGCTTCAGAGACTTTTAGCTAGGTTTCTACCAACTGGAACAGAACAGTGGTGTGAAGATAAGAGACCAATGGCCAGTAGAGCTCTAGAAATACTTGCTAGAAATCCTGTGAGAGGCTGTTATGCGATAAAATTTCTATGGGGCAAAAAAATTAATGTGAGATAAATCTGTTTGGTGGAGAAACACGAGGCCTTCGTCATTGAAATGAGATTCTAAGGCAAATAATTTCCTTTCTGCTAGCGCTAGCGTAAGAAATGACAAGGGAAGTTGGGTCTATTCACAGCATCATTGTACAAGTAGATTCTCGATCACATATGCTTTCTCATGATATAGAAAAAAAATACACATTGCAGACAAAACTGAAGCATATCTGATATGCAGCATAAAACTTCTTCAAGAGAGAACAATTCTAATATGCTGAGAGCTAACTCCAGTCTCCTAAAGCTTTCATCCTTGCCTTTCTCCATATTTTCTAGGCTTTTGGTAGACATTTCCATTAGCATGTCAAGATTTTAAGAGAGGTTGAATGGCAGTAAAACAGAGTATCTACTGAAAACAGCAAAATTCACACTAGTGTAATACCAAAAACTTTTAATTTCTTTTACTCAAAAAACCCTTCTACTGTGATATAAACTAAAATATTACACAACAAAGCATTTTAGCTTATTGGCAAATGAACATTTTTCCTCTGCTAATTGCACTAACACCAGACATGCTATTCAATACCTGAGGGAATTCTTACAAAGCTATTCTCACTACCCAAGTACCTGTTATTATTAATAGAGCCAGAGTATAAAGTACAAGATAAAGTGCACTACAGCAAACAAGGTTGCCAAGATACTAATCCAAGGTTGCTCTCAATGTCATGAAAAAATCATAACATGTTTTGATCTTAAAAATTATCCTCAAATTGACTGATAACACTTGAGGTGTCTAGATGGCTTACCAGATTTCTACTGAGTTTAGTAGGACTGTATTGTTACTAACAGGAATCTCTCTGATCAGCTGTATTTTCAGGATCCTCTTAGAATCAAAATAAAATAGAAATGGAGGAAATCATCTGAGTTTCTGTAGCTCAGCAAGCTACTTTTGCAAACGCATACTAAGCATTAAAATTTGTACTCTTTATAAAATAATGTGAATTTGCATACCAGGAAGATGCATTTTCCTTGGTGTCATCAGAAATTGAATGCAGTGCATTAGCAGTACAAATAGGAGACACCATGCATAGCTGGTTTCTTTAGCTTAGGAATAGAATTTTACTTTTTTATATAGCAGTGGCCACATAATTCTCAGTATTCCCCTCCTTCACTATGTCAGCAAGGCACATTCCAGTGCCACATCCGGGGAAGCAGCCATAGGCAAAAGCTGGATAGCCACCATTTCCATATGCTCTTACTACCCTACGTAACCAGACTACTTTCAGTGGAGAATGACAGGCCACAGTCTACATCAGCCGGTCAGCTTCTCACATCTTCATGCACTCACATCCTCAGGCACCACGCTGCATGCCACGGCAGCACACGTGCAACAACCAGCTCCGTGACTCTCCGTAAGTCACATACAGGGTTTCACAGATCCATACAAATCAGGACCAGGGACACTGGAAGGATTCCAGTGAAGATGAAAAATTTCAGCCGCAAAGCCAAACTATGTCAGGTGTATAGCAGAATTAAGCCACACATTAGCATATCCTGGAAGCAGACAGGAACTGGAATGACAGAGCACAGCAGTAAAACAGCATTCAAAGACTTGTGATAACTCAGGGCAGACATAATGACACCTTCACGTTAGAATGGCAGTTTCTGAACAAGAAAATGATCAATTCTACTTGTGAGTGCTTTTGTTGGCATAAGGCTGACTTCTCCACTTGCACAGACTTTGAAGATACACTTTTCTAACAGATGCTAAAAAGATGCTGTTTAAAAGCTGCTTGACAGAACTAGTTGTTATATGAAGTACAATTAATTTGCTCAACCTGGAGAAAATAAGCTATAAGAGAGCATAGAAAAGTCACTTCTGTAATTTCAATTTTCCTTATGATAACTGCCTCTCAGACACAGCTCATCCATAGCCATGAGAACATAAAACTAGGCTATTATGTTAAAACTTGCACTTTAAAAATCCACAAAACCTTGTGCTAGGAATATGAACCGTGACCCCGTTAGTTATTTAGAAGATCTAGGTATTTTCAACATTATGACAAGGGGCCATTAGAAGAACCAAATCTATAGTCTTTATTGATTTAAGAGTCATCCAACTGATCTAAGTGTTACTTGAGTGAGCTACTGTTGTGAGATTATGACTTTCAGAGTTTTACCTTTATAGTAGAAGGCAGCCAGGAAAACTATACATGTCAGATCCAGCATCTCAGTTTAAGGCCTAAGGTCTCATTAACTTCAATTAAGTTTCTTTTGTGTCTATCTCCCATTTGCCCCACTAACTTTTCTTGTTGACTTTGGGTATAACAGTGAGAGCAGACAAGTGAGAAACTAAGCACTCAGTGAGAAGCATCTACAAGAGTGATAGAACAGTTTTTCTGTGGTTTATATGAAGGCTTTTTTTCCTTTTTGAATTTTTCCCTAGACATATATAGGAATACTTTTATATATATATTTTGAAAGTTTTGACTTTCTGAAAACATTGCAAGGATAGCACAGCAATCAAAATCATAAATATTTCAAAGTTATCCATACCCACATTTCCTAGATAGAAAATGGATGATGTGATCAGTTAGTACCGCAGTTCCAGTGACTTTAGTATTGCATACTTTTGTCTTTAAAAAAAAATCCCTTTTACCTTTTTCTGCTTGTTTTAGAATATTTGACCCTTTTTTTATTCCACATAGAACTACCTGAAAGCTGAATCCACACAGTTTGAGAAGTTCTCCTTGGGGGGAACTCAGTAGTAACACAGGAGGACCCACTGTTTTCTGGTTTACAATATGCTTTGGTTCTGCATATAGTTTAAAAAAATCCACTACTTCAGTACTATGAAATTACTATTACTAGCCATCAGCTCATTCTAACAAAACCACAGGCAATGTCTCTGCCATCAAAGATACTTCAAAGATTGATGGCTTGAACTTGCCTTGAAGCGTTAGGGAAAATGACTAACATACTAATGAACAACACAAAGTGTTTTTGTTAACACTGGGAAAACCATTCTAGCTCAAATTCTCCAAGGTACTTGGAGAATTTTACTGTTAACTTCAAAAGAGACAGGATTTAAACCTTAGATTTTTTCCTCCTGACTCTTACAAACCACTTTACCCCTTTCCAGCTAGTTTATGCTATAATCCCCTTAAAATCATGAATTTATACTGACACAAAACTTTCCATAAAGGGGTAGAGAGCCAGATAAACAAAGTAGCCCTTACTGCCCTTCTGAAATCCCACGAAGCCCAAAGATTACATTAGTTTCCAAATTAATCAGACAGTAACACTTCCCACATATGTCTATTCATCCCTGAAAAGTAGCTTTCTGTATTACCTTCCTCTCAGTTTACTCAAATTGGTATTTTCAAAACATACCAAGTTTAAGTGTTCTCTAAACATTACTATCAAACATAGCATTTTTTAATGTGACTCCTTAAAGAAAGATCTTACTACCTTTAAACATATTTCTATTTTATTTCTGTAACAAAAAATATCTGAAAGAAAACCTATTGTTCAAACCATAGTTATTTTGGTATGTAGTCTTAACTTTTCTGCATATTGAATGTTACGTAGTTTCAAAACTCTGGTTTGCACATAAAGTATACAATAAAAGTACAATATAAATAAAATAGTTTATTACAGGTATTTTAGAAGAGCTCTACAATACACTTTTAAAACATTTTATACAGTATTCTGTCTTTCAATATGAAACAATTCACACAGGGAGAAAAAAAAATCTCAATATATAACTATAGTCATTATTAACATACTGAATTTGTCTGTCATACAAAAATCATAGTAACTACTGACTGTTTCCAAGTATCTTTCCTGGTTGTATTCTCTCTGAAAATGAGAAAGAATAACAAGTACGAAAAGAAAATAAAAACTCCCTTCACCATTCAGTTCATTTATACCAAATACTACAAAGCTCATGCCACAGCAAAACCTAGGTAAATCACTTCAAAAATAATTTTAAAAAAATCAAAACCATTTTACTTAAATAAATATGGATCTATTTAAATAGTGAAAAGAACGCCACGTATCTTACAGATATGTTAATTTAGAAATAGGATTCAAAACTTAAGGTTAACTATTCAGAGGTGGCACAACAAAGGAAAATATCCTAAAAGGTAGTTTTTTCAGAGAAAAAAACACACAAACAAACAAACAGACAAACCCTTCATTCTTATTCATAATGAATAAAGCTCCACTGCACTTACACTTTTTGCCAGCCCCACAGGCACAATGGGCAAAGCTTTCTACTTACCAGAAAGTATAACTACAGATTCTATTAATGCAAAATCGGAATTACTTAATTTGAGCTAAAAGTCATTTTCAGTCTCTTATATTTAATGTAACGAGAACATGACTTCCCAACAAAACTGCTTGTCCGAGTTATTACTACATCTTACGGAACATTTCTTTTACTGGTGCAATATGTATGCTAGAAGGAAAGGAGACTGGAACAGATAGTAAGCCCGTTTGTAATATTAATGACAATTTCTTGTCCTCTTTTCTTGCAGAAAAATAGTTCAGTATTGTATGAATTGGACAAAAAAAGCTAGCAAAGGCAAGGGATATACAAAGAAGTGGAGATAATGAAGTGGTAAAATGGATTAATTGATTATGAACCCTGTTATTTTAGCATTGTCTACTTATATTTTATCATAAAAAGGGAAAAGATCTAATACCTCATCCATAGATCTCCAAACACATTACAAAGCAGTTAATTTTTTTCTATTAACTGTTCTATAATGCCACATGAACATTTCTTCCTCATTAAACTTCTTCCCCTTTTCTACTTTCTTCTTTTTTGCATCTTTTATCTAAAAATAACTTTTTTTTTTTTTTAAAACAGTATGAAATAAACACTGAAAGCGTCCTTTGTTTGCAACATATAGGGAGCCAGAAGAAAAAGGACTGTTCTTTCTGTATTCTGGAAATTACCTTTTTAGCTTTACTTTTCTGATAGTTATCATTGAACAGCATAATGTCACAAAATACTATACGGGAAAATGTGTAACTTTTAAAATACCTGATTCATGGAGCACTGCAGATTGCTGCAACACTATCAATACAGTAAGAATGTGTATTTATAAATTAATTTAGGAAAAGAAATGCAGAGTGGCTTTTTTGTTGCATGTTTTTTTTTGTTTTAAACATCTTCTCACACTCATCATAAATTATATCAAGTAGACAGTCTGAAGACAGTAAATTAACTTTTCACCAGGTCATCTCCATAACAGAAAAATATAATCCCCTTCAGTCAATTGTTCAGTCTAACATAAGCCTTTTAGTAATTGTACAACCAAAAAATTTAATATATCATTTCATAGGACATTATCCAGTTTTGATAAAAACAATATATTCTCTGGCTGTTGCTCAGTGGAACTCAGCTTTTAGCTCTCTTTAAAGTGAATAAGGTGATGTCTTTTCAAATGGGGGGCCTGTCTGAAATTTTTACCACAAACTAAACATTCAAATGGCTTCTGTCCAGCGTGCATTAGGTAATGTCTTTCAAGCTTAGAAGGCGATTTAAAAGTTTTAAAGCAGATACTGCATTGATACAATTTGTTAACAACTTCACTTTTTTCAGTACCTTCAGAAAAATCATGCCAATAGCCGTAACAGCTTTGCTCCGTTTCCAACAATTTACCACACAAATATGGTTGCGTGGTTCTACTGCTGTTGTCAAGACCAAAGTCCCCCGACTCGATTTCAACTTTGATTTCAGCTGCTTGGTTTGACTGGATCAGCTCAAATTCTTGAAAGCCAGATGCCTGTGAAGGTGTTTGAGAACAACCCGAATAATCCACGGGCTGAGAAGACTTAAATTCAATGTGATCTCCCTGATGATTGAAAAGTTTGTTCAGGTTTTCAAATTCTACCTGGCAAGCAGGGCTTTTAGAGGATCTCTTTTCAGTATGGGTGAGCTGATGTCTTTTTAAGTGAGCTGACTGTCTAAACGTCTTCCCACAAACATCACAGCCAAAGGGCTTCTGTCCCGTGTGTGTAAGATAATGTCTTTGAAGTTTGGATGAAGATGGAAAGATTTTTTCACATCTGTCACATTTACACACTTTGTGTCTGTTATGTATATTTTTAGCAGATGCTGAAAAAGCACAGTGAAGTACTTCTGGATTATCAAAGAAACCATCATCTGATGAACCATAAAAAGCGTCATCTTTATTATCCAGTGAATCATCGATGTTTAACATGCTTCTACCAGTAAGCATACCTTTTAAATTAATTCCAAAGTCGTGAGGTTGCGGGTGCACTTGCCAAGGTAATGGCACAGCAAATGTTCTTTTCATCCGATTACTCAGTGCCTTATGCATGTCAAGCTTGCTATGGCAATCCTTGAAAGGTTTAGTGGAAGCATGCTGATCAGAACACTGATCTCTAGCTGCAACCAGGTCAGGACTTTTAAAGTGACCTGATTTTACTTTTTTTCTGTCAGCCACAGAAAAATCTGTTGCCTTTCCTCCAGTACGCTTCAGCTTCATCAGAATCTTATTTTTCATGCTGACTGTGTGGCTACACGCTGTTGTACCATTATTTGAGCTTTTGCCATCTCTCAGAGAACAACATTTATGCAAATTTAGAACCTGCTCCGTTTCAAAACACTTCTCGCATGCTGGGCACTGAAAGGGTACAATATAAATGGAGTGAACATCATGTGGGTCATTCTCCTGCAACTCGTAAGTGTCAGCATTCTCAAAACTATCCCTCTTGCCTTCCAACAGGTTGTATGGTCTGGGATACTTAAGAGTCTTTGCTTTGTATACAGTACTGGGGAAAGTCTTATTTCTGGCATGGAGCTGTTTGTGCTTCATGAGTTTGCTCTGTATTTTAAACCCCTTCTGACAAAAGCAGCACTGAAAAGGCCTTTCTTCTGTGTGTGTGAGCTGATGGATTTTCAAGTGTGTTGACTGTCTGAAAGATTTACCACATGAAGAACACTTAAAAGGTTTCTGGCCAGTGTGAATAAGGAAGTGTCTTTCTAGCTTAGATCTTGATGGAAATGTCTTGTTACATGATTCACAAGCGTGAGTTTTCTTTCTCCTTCTGGCACTGTGTAGACGATCCACCTTCAAACACTGATGCAGCATCCATCTCTCTTCAGTTGTAAAAGATTTCCAGCACACAGAACACCAAAATATGCCACAAGTGACCCTGTCTTGCTCAGAATTCACAGAGTTTTCTGCTTTCTTAGTGTCATTCTGAAAATTTTCATTATGAAGCTGCTGATGCTTTAAGAAAGTGATTAAGTTTTTGAAGTTTCTGTAACAAACAATACACTTAAAAGGCAGATTATGAGTTAACTGATGCCTCTCCAGGTGGACCAGCTGCCTAAATGTTTTATGGCATACATGACATTCAAATGGCTTTTGACCAGTATGTATCAGAAAATGCCTAGCTAGTTTTGATGGAGTTTCAAACTGTTTATAGCAAATGTCACAAATATATGGCTTTTTCTTGGGTATCCTGTCAGCTGTTACACACTGCTGAACTTTTAACATTTTTTAAAAGCAATTGCACCTTGCCTACTATTACTTTCTTCAGATAGTGTGCAACTGATGATTTCACATGAAATACCTAAGATGGAAGGCTGTAGAAGCAGCAAATTTTCTTAGGAGAGATATTCTTAAATCCCACGGGTCCCTAAAATAAGAAAGAGAATATTATTTTAGCCTGTATTAATACAAAATTGCCTAAGTTTGTCTCTTGTTTTCTACGTAAGAGACCAAAAGCATCTCGATTAGAATACTCCTGATTTAACTTAGCTTAAAATGCTTTCCTCATAACAAAGTAATCGTTTGTTATGTTACATGATATGGAAAAAATAGGCTACTTTCCAGAAGAAACAAACAAGTTTAAGTCATCTGCACTGTAAACGCAGCTATACTTCCAAATAATATACAGTTCAGCTACACTATAGTATTTTCGGTTATTTACAAACAAAGCATATTCTTAAAAAAACCCAAGAGCTTGTTGTAATAAATTTCTCCCCTAAAGTAGTAATTCTAACTCTCAGATATAATATTTATGAAGAGGAGAGGAAAAAGAAGAACTAGGGATTCTTGGGCTTCAGAAATAAAAATTAAATGAATGCAACATTAGTGAGAAGTAAAAATGCTTAGTTTCAATGTATTGTTAAAGTTACTAATCACATTTCTGCAGCTTATTAGCTGTATCCAGTAGCGTAATCATTTTTGCTTTATCTCAAAATGGCAAACATCAGGACCAGTCAGCAAGGAACACACTAACCGTAAACTATGCTCAGAACGAGGATAACCCCCAAAACAAGGATGAATACAGGCTATGTTCACTATCTCACCACAGAGCTAGAGTATCAGAGTTGTGATACCTAACCAGGCATATACTCTGAAGTCATCATAAAGGTAGTTATCATAATGAATGTTTTAGTATAAACCAAAATCATTAAATAGTCAGTTTTAATTTTCCTTGAATTTTCTCCAGACAGAACACACTTAGGCAAGCTACTGTGTCTCAGCTAAGGCATAATGACTTACAAACAGTAACTTTGCGAGTACCTGAATGCATGAAAAGTTATTAAAATATTCACAGGAACAGCTAGAAAGCATCTCAAACAACCATTTAGTCCAAGCCTTCCACTGCGAGGCCAACTCACGTCTAGACAGCCTCCAAAGTGTTCTTAACTTCCGCTGAAGGACGTTCCTTAACCTCAGCAGGGCTCCTGCTCCAATGCGTCGCCCTCTCACAAAGCTTTTCCCTGCACTCAGCTGAGCCTTTCCTTACTACAAAGTTATTTTCATTATCCTTACCCCTGTGAACCTGGTAAGTAACTAAAAAAGTGTTCTCTGTCACAACTTCGAATACATAAAGTCTCCTTTCTCTCTTCTTTTTGTTTTTAAACTAGGAAAATTCTGGGGTTTAAGTACTGCTTTTAGGTCCACTTAAAAAAAAAAAAAAGAACTAACTAATTAGTCTTTTTAATCTTCTCTGGACTAATTTCAATTGGTCACATCCTTCCTAAATTGCAGCATCTAAGACAGATTAAGTATTCTAGTCCACAAGAGTAGTACAGACAACAGAATAAAAATACCTCTATGGTATTACCTCTATCCCCTTATAAAAGGGAGGGAGGGAGCAAACTTTGAAGCAACAGTATAATAGTTAAGACTTGTAATAACTTTGAGATACACAAGTCATTTCTACTAACTATAATTTGTGGTATTTTGATACTACAGCTCACAAGCTGTATATTCTTTCTACATACCAACAGGATAAAAGATTCATTTATTCAGTGTCTCCAAAAGCCCTGACTCTCCACAAAGAGTTAATGTCCCTAGTTTTTAAAAATTCAGAAATATCTGAAAAGCCCATTCAAAAAGTCATTGCAAAGAATAAAAGCCTGCTGCAATTTAAAGCAAGTTACGATGAGATTCAAGACACATGACAAAAAACTGAAAATATCTGGTGAACCAAGATTTTTCTTAGGCTTAATGGAAAGAAACCTGGTCATCTAGTGGGATCGTTCCACTTTAACAGATAAATTCCTGTATAATTGTGGGCCTTATTAAATAACATTGGATGTACACCTTAGATGCAGATGTCACTACCCTGAGGAGTTACCTAATCTCACTGAAGTAGTTCAGGATAGGATTTATCAATGCTATGAAGCAGTTGAGAAAGTCAACTTTACCTTTCCTATTCACTTTTCCTGTAGAATTTTAAGAGCTACTCAGTTTCAGTCTTCTTTTGAAGATGCAAGAAAACACAACACTCTTGGGAGACCCCCTTTTCCTCCTAGTTGTTGTCACATCATGTGAAAGCTGGGAGTTTAGAGAGACGATGTGACACCAAATGCTTTCTCATTTGTGCTACTGTTAAGCTCAAGACAGGCAGGCTGAGAAAAGGAGAAAAGCTTCTCTGCTATGCTGAAAGTTTCTGTACAGCTCAAGGCACCCTCCATTAGCAAGGAAGGAAAACCTCCTGAGAAAAAACTGTAAAGACTGATGAATTTTAGTTAACATACTGTCATAGAGATCTAATTTACACATCAGGAAAATGCTCAAACAGTACAGTGACATGCAAAGAAAAAACGTCCGAAGTAAGAGGCAGCTGTGGCACATTACACAAGGGATCTTGTGTTTAGCTTATAAATTTTTTAAAGATTCTATCTGGTAAATGAAGAAAATAGTCTGTAGTACAAGGTGTCAAAAACAGAGTAGAGCTTCTTGCTGGAGTCTTCTTACCCTGTGAAAGACTAAAGGCTCAGATGAGGTAAACCTAGGGGATGAAGGAGAAAGGAGCTAAGATGGGCATTACTGTGTGGCCCAAATATATTCTCAAATCCTATTTACTAAGGACAGACTTCTCCACATCTATTTCAGGGTGCTCTGTGCCTTGCATATCTAAGGAATAAACATGCTGCTGCTAAAGATCAAAGAACAAAAGACAAGCTTGGAATATTGTCTCCTGCCAGCCTTGGAAGTACACAGGTTTGTCCTAATTAGTCAGAAAACATACTTCCCTATGTGATAAGGATTTAGTTTGTGGCATAGGTCCAATTTAATACTAAATTGACACTGCTTTTCATCTCGGCTGCAAGGTCATGCAGAAAAATAGAATCAAGAAGTAATGTAGGCAACTGAAGGTCCACAGAGGACCCTCCTAAGTCTAGTACTATTTAACGATTAAGTAAAGATTGTGTTTATTAATATGACAGATAGCAGCAAGCTGCAACAAAATGAAAACATGAAGGAAGAAAATTCTGAATTCTAACCCAGTCTTTACTAATCAGAGAAGTTTTTTCTAAAAAAAGATTAAAAAAGTGGAAGGGCACTTTAATAAGAAGACATGCAAGTTCTTCAATTTAGGCAACAATAATCAACTAGAAGGGGAACAAGTTACTAGGTTATGGGTGTGCAGTAAAGACGTGGATTCTAAGTTGGAACAGAATCTGAATATGCCAACAGCATGCCATCCATACCAGGTTGCATAAAACAGAAGTAAAGCTTTGATAGCACATAAATCTTCTATACTGCTCACTACTGTTTAGAATTCAGCTGGAGCACTCTATCTAGTTTTGAATACTGCCCTTCAAATTGAGTCAAGCGTAAAAACTAATTGGAATGAATTCAGAGAAGAGGATCAAGAATGATCAGAGCTTAAATGCAGAATATACAGGAAAAAGATTAAAGTAACTCAAAATAAGTTAAAAAATAGGACACCTGATTAAAAAGAACAAAAAACCCCCAGAACAAAACAGAAACATAAGTGCCAACTTTAAAGAAAACAGAAATAAGCCGTTCCCAAAGCTGTTTATAGTTGTGACTAGAAATGGCTTCAAATTATAGCAGATAGGATTCAAGTACATTATTGTCCTTACAGTTGCAAAGTTTTTCTTAATGAGCATACAAATAAATTGTGTAGGGAGACTGCTCTGCCTCCAACACCGGAGGTCTCCAGAAAAGGTTATACAAACACCCTGTAAATTCCCACACTCATATAGCTGACCCTATACAAGAGAAATATTCTGGTTTGTTTTCCTATGACTCATTAATACAATTCAAAACAAGCCACGTAAGATTTGAAAATTCAATATATTTCCAAATTTGCCACTGAAGGATTCTTCCACATTATTATTAGTATACGCTCAAATCCTTGAGCTAAGCTAATATTTAGAGCTTTCCAGACACAGCTACAAGAAAATTAATTGTAATAATAAATGCGTGCAGGAACATAAGGTGCCTCTTGTAACATTACAGAAAAGGCAAGAGAAAAGTCTAGCTGCTGATTTATGAAACACATAGCACGCAACAGAGATAGGAATCTGAGCACTGAAACAAACACATTGCACACTGGATTTCCTCACCAGCTTTCCATAGGGAAAAGTTTAGATTGCTGCGATAGGGGAAGAAATTACACCAGAAATGTAACCTCCACCTGCAAGTTATACAGAAATCAACATTACACATTACAGCTCCTTAAAGCTAACACTTTTCATTCTCCCTTATTTTCCATGTATTTTTCAACATATTTTCTGAAACAAAACAAAATAGAAGATACATGACAGTGAGGCAGGGCTCGTTTAGGAACAAATCTAAATTCTGCTGAAGGGGCCCGAAAAAAAAAACCGGACCACCCCCACCACAAACACCCCCCCCCCCCCCATCCCCCACAGCAGGACACACTTAAATCCGGTTAAAAACTTAAAAGCCATTAGTGGGGCGGCTCTTACAGAAAGCAAAACGCGAGCAGACACACAACCGCGGGCGGCTTTCCCACAGCGCAAAGCGGGGGC
>NW_009623079.1:0-3124 GCF_000690535.1 Cariama cristata
TGGAGACAGCGAGGTTGGGCAGCCCGGGTAAAGCAACTGGATGCCCAGCCGTGCCTTCAGCCGGCCCCTCGAGCCCTGCTGATCTCTCCAAAACCAAGACCCCACGCCAGCCGGCATGCCGGGGCAGCGCCGAGCTCCCCAGCCCACCCCACGCTGCTGAACGGATTCTGCTAAAGCCTCTCTGAAAGCCACCTTGAGGAGAAAGGCCAAAAACCAACCAAAGACAGGCTTTTCAAAAAGTTACAACATCTGGAAAACACCAAGGGGAGGGACCACTGGAGCCTTCAAGCCAAGTGCAAGGGGAACTGCTCATGCCAAAACCTGTTTCAGCTGCTTTAAACTTGGCTAAAACTTCACCCGGTGAAGTGCAAAGCTCTCGTCAGTCCTTATTCCCTCCTCAAGAAAAAAAAAGGTCCTTTTCTGACAACAAGAAAAGGAAAAATTGTCTTTCCTCCTCCACGCTAGGAGGGAAAGCCCTAAAATTCCAGTTATTTCCCTAGAAAACTCAAAGGATCAGTGCTCTCGGTCAAGGTTGAAGTTTGGAGGGCAGCGGTAGCTCTTCTTCTGGACGAAACCCAAATACACCAAAGCGATGAGCTGCTGCGAGGCTTCGGTGCATCCCCCAGGGATTTTTGGTGAGCTGCCCCAGAGTCCGCATCTCTCAAACCCAGCAGCCCAAGCTTTGCCACCCCAGTGCCACCACTGTCCTCGCCCCCGTCGCTCTCAGGTCTCCCTCGTCCCCCTTTCCAGCTCAGCTCCTGCCTGCCTCTGCTCAAAGCCGGCAGCAGGATGACACGGAGGGAGCAGACGCCCACCTGCACTGCCCAGCACACCGGGGCATGGACCGCCGGCACGGCACCCGGCACCGCGAGGGCGCGGAGCGCCCAGAGGAAGGGACCTGGGGAGATGCTGGTTGTCGGGACCACGGCAATCTCTGAGCACATGCCACTTCAGCGCTCGCAAAAGCCCCGGGATGGAGCAGGACAACAGCAGAAGGCCCACAGGACGCAGGACCAAGTTAAACTAGTCATTGCAAAGCAGGGGGCTTGTCTACAGAAGAGGCACCCGGATTTATTTTACTTAACTGCCTGTGATAACCTCCATCCTCCTCCAGCCCTCTTCTCCGATACAACCAAACCATTTTGCAAAAACACAGAAACCAAAAAAAAAACCCACCAAACCCAAACCCTAGAAATCAAAAAGCCTACGCTTAATTTCAGCCTTTTACGCTGGAAAATTTCACTCTGAAGAGTGGTGATTCGGCGAAGTTGCTGCAAACACCATCTAAAAGAAGGAAGGAGCGGCGTCAGCGACGTGCCCAGCAGCCCCCACTGCTGCAGCCTGGGAGCACACGGGAAAGGCAGACGCCGCTGTACAGTGCACGGCCGTAAGGAGCTACAGGGATACAAGGCAGAGGCTTCAGATAAAGCTGCCCAAGTCGTGCAGCACAGAGAAGTGTTAACCGAGTAGCAGGTGAGCGTCCGGAATAAACACAAACCGAATCCCTGGGCTTGGACCTGCAGCTGGGCTGACATAACACATTAATGCAACGAACAGATCTTAAACTGCATAATGAAAGCCCCGTGGAAAGCGTCTCGCTGCTACGTGCAGCACCGCCTTTGGGAAGCACAAAATCTCAGCGCGTCCAGAATGGAAAAACCTGCCGAATTTCACGTGCGGCCGAGGCGGCTCTGGAAGAGTCAGCGGCCGATGCGAGCCTGCCAGCAGCATCCATCCCCCGCCCCAAGCCGTCCCCACGCCCCGTACCACGCCGCAGCACCCTGCACTGAAACAGGATTAAGCGCCGCACTCGTCTGCTCGCCTCCCTCCTGCCGCCAGCCCGTACACTTGGTGACCACCAGCCAAGTGCCCCCCGAACCACAAGGTTTACAGAAACCCGGTGGTGGTGTTCTTATCTGCTCCCTGCCTTCTGAGTCTGTAAAGGTCACAACGCCGTGTATTTAAAAAGCCAGCTGAGCTTCTCCTACAGCCCTGGGATTCCCTTGGCTGCAGACTTAAGAAGAACACAGATGCCTGGAGATGTGGGGAGCGGAGCACGATCCAGCACACATCCTGCCTGGGGGGCAGAGTCCCCCATCACCTACCAGATTATTCCCAACCGTGCTGGTTTGGGTCTCACAGCTCGGTTTCATGGTGCCTTGCAATCCCCTTTCTGGGCACTACGGGCAACGTGCCCACCAAAAAGCACGGCTGAGCCTGGACAGCCGCTGCAGACCTGCTCTGCTCCACGCCAAAAACCCCTCACCGACCGCAACGAGCAGCAGCAGCATTTCAGGCACAACTTCCCCCCGCAGCACCCGGCGAGCCCCAAGGGCACGCAACAGGTTGCACCCCAAATCTCCCTGGGTCCAGCTTCCAGCTGACGGGCGGCAGAAACCTGCACAAGGGTTTCTGACCCAAGCAAAGCCACGGCAAGGCCCTCTCATCCCGGTCCCAACCACCACGGCATCCTCCCGCCCGGCGCGCACCGGCTGCCACGCTCCTCTGCCGCGAGGAGCACAGCAGATGTGTACATCACGCTCCTTCTGTAGGACGCAGCGACTCCACAATGGACTATTTTTATTGCCCGCGTCGGTGGCTTCGAGAACAATGTTTTTCCAACGCGGGCTGGCTCCTATCATTTAATGAAAAACAGGCCTTGGTGGAAACCAATACAAAGGGAAAGAAAGCAACAGCACCTTCCTTGGGTTCTGCTGAACGGACACGTAGCTGCACTTGGTGGCATTCAAATCACAGCTCAGCAAGCGTGGCGGGAGAGCCTGCACTTATCTCCCCGCTGCGTCTGAATTCGTCAGCAGCTGGGCAGCTGCTGCGAGCAGCCCCGTGAAAAGCCGCATCTCCGAAGGGGGGTTCGCGAGCGAGGGGGAATACGGAGGGCTCGCAGCATCAGCGGGCGGCGCGCCGGGAAGGGAGGTTCAGCCAACCCCCACGACCAGAAAAAAAGGGTTCGGTTTTTTTTTTGCTTTTCGTTTCTGGTGCGGAGGCGATGGCACTGCAGATCCAGGCCGCCGGCGTCTCTCACCGTATTTTCGAGCAGCGGTCGTGGCTTCCAGCTGCGCCCGGTGACGGGGCTCTGCCCAGCTGGCAGGGAAAGCCCCCCCGG
>NW_009623080.1:0-1189 GCF_000690535.1 Cariama cristata
TCACTCCCAGCCACCTCCCGACCATTGGACTTTCCCTCCCGACACTTGAGTCTCGCTGGTCTCAAGAAAACTCCTCTTCAGCCCCAACTGCGGGTAAACCCAACCTGTAAATCCGGCTCGGAGAGTTTTCCCTCGCCCATCTGGCCGTCTCCCGGAGCATGTCTATGTATGTATATAGGAACCTCTTAATTGGGCACTAATTAATTAGAGGCTAAAAAAACCTCCTCGTCTCCAGCCGGGACATGTAGTCGGACCCCGAAAGACAAAGCCAGTGGGTTTAGCGCAGGGTCACCCCACGGTTGCCATCGGCGGGTGGGGGAGCGGGGAAGGGGTTGGGGACACGTTGTCACCGTGGCCGTGCCCCCGTGGGGCCACCGGCCACCCGGCCGAGCGGGGACGATGCCGTTACCAAGTGAATTTTCTGTCTTGTTGGAGCTTTTTCTCAGCTGTCTTCCAAGTATTATTTTTATTGTAAAAAGGAAAAAAAAAAAAAAAGTTAAATACAAATGTGAAATGTAATTTTTACAGCGGCGATATGAAATATATTTTATAAGAAATAAAAAGAAAAGTTGCCTGATAGCTCGCTGGCTCTGCCTTGTCCTTGTAGCCCGTGTCGCAGGGGTGCTGCCCTGACCCCGGGGACCCCCGTGTCCCCCGGTACCGAGGTGGGGACACTTTCTGCTGCCACTTGCCCCCCACCCGGTGTTTTTCCCACCTGCAGCCCCCCGGAGCCCCTTGGCACGCCGGTTGCTGGCACCACTAGATAGCAGTGTCTGCCCGTGCCGCTCCCTCCATCCCCAGCAGGTGCTGCACATCCTTTTTTTTATTGTTTTGTTGTTTTTTTCCCAAAAAAACCCAAATTGATCAAGTTTTTAACCTGGAAGCTGCAGGGAGGGGTTAATACGTGCCAAACCCCGTGGGTTTTTATTTGGTGTCCTGCCATGGGGGACTCTGCGAAGTCTGGTGGCCTGGGGTCTTCCCTTGCTGTGCCTTGAACGTCCAGCTGGGAGTTGCCTTTTGATGCAAAAAAAAAAACCTGGATAACTTTACGTATGTGTGTTTTAATTATTTTTTCTTTTTTTAAATGCATGTGGAGGGGGAAGAGGACCTAGAAAAGGGAAAAAACGGGGAGAAGAGAGGGGAAGGGGCTGGGGGGCAGCGAGGGCCGAAGCGGGGATGCGGTGGGGGG
>NW_009623080.1:1298-2220 GCF_000690535.1 Cariama cristata
CCTGGTTTTCGGGGCCCCCCCCCCCCCCACCTGCCACCAGCAAAGCCGACTCTCCCACCACCCAAAATCCTCCCCAATTAATGTTTTAATTGCCAACGGTCGGCCGAAAACCCAGCGGAGTCGCCTCTCTGCCCAGAGCTGGTTTGTTGTAGCCCAGTTTGCACACTGGGACCCAACTGGGGACACTGGGGCCAGCCCATGGCACGGCTGACACACGCCCCTGGGACACTGGGGCCAGCCCAGGGCACGGCTGCCCCACGTCCCTACCCCTCCGCCGGCTCCCAGCGAGACCCCCCTGGCACCGTTTCTATGGCAATGCCAAAGATAACGCCCAGGTGTTTGGGCAGGGATGCCCCTTCTCTCCCCAAATCTGGGGGGCTCCGGAGAGAGGTGAACCCCCAGACTTCCAGCTGGGCCATGGGTGCAGACACCTTCGTTATCCCTATGGAAAAGGGCTCTGGGTGCAACGGAGCTGGGCAGAAATTGCCTTTTTTTCTCTCAAACCCTAAAATCCCTTTTTTTTCCCCCAAAATAACACCCCGATCCATCCCATTTTGGGCGCGTGTGTGACGGGACCACCCCCCCTCGTAGCTCTGCAACAGCCCGCACAAGGGGGGATTTCTCTCCTCCCAAAAGTCCCCGCTCTGGAGACGATGCAAATGTACAAAAATCTCCCTTTTTTTGGCCTAAACCCAAAGCATTCCCCAGCTGAGGGGGGCGATTCGACCCCCCCGGGGGGGCAGCAGGGACCTGCGCTGCGAGCGTTGACCCAAGTGACGGTCGCCAGTCGCAATAATATCTTAGAAACAGTAAACTAATTTATTAATCCTTTTGCTATGTACAAGTTTAATGGAGAAATCTTTGTATGAAACAGTTAAAAAGAACAAGATCTTGGAATTATTTTTTTTTTCTTTTTTTTTTT
>NW_009623081.1:0-12889 GCF_000690535.1 Cariama cristata
CTTACACTTGGCCTTGTTGAACTTTATGAGGGTCGTGCAGGCCCACCTCTCAAGCCTGTCCAAGTCCCTCAGATTGACTGTACAACTCTCCCAGCAGTCACAGGAAGTAACCCTTCGATGACATGAATGGCACGGAAACATCACCTTTGGCAGAAATGGCTAAATCCCATTCAGAGAGTATTTAATGAGTTCATGGAGAGAAAGGTTGTCATTTTTAACCAAAAACCAACAAAATTACACTTTTCATACACCATCCTGATTTGACTAGGTGACTGAAAGTCCCACATTATGATGGCACGATGACCACAATGCTTCGCCATGGCTTTACCAGCTCCAAACCTCCAAATGTGCTACTATGATTCCAAGGTACTTGGTAATAAAAACAATATCCCTGAGGGTAAGAAACCATAATGGCTGTAAATGCAGCAGGGGCCAGTGGGCTGTTACATCTTTTTGTATTTGACATTAACTTCAAACTCTGAGGTTCCTGAGCACCTTACTGAAAAAGCATAAAATAACATTAGATGGCCTATTTAGGGGTTATTCCACTGACATTTCCTGGGTGTTGTGATAATGCCACCTGTTGCCTAGTTACCCTTGGCAAATCTCTTACATTTGACTTCCTAGGCAAATCATAGTATCTACTAATCTTACCATTAACAGTGGGATCTGGAGGAGCATTCAAGAATGGTTGAAATCTTCCTCTGGTATCAATAAGACTTTTACTGCTCACTGCAAATATAACACATGAATGACAAAAGTGGCTTTCGAAAAAGTATATATTGCAAATCAAAATTTCCACTGACTTCAGGAATCTCTCCGGAGTAAATAAGAGAAATGGCTTTGTTGTTATAAGGCCAGTGGACGGATCTTATTGAGGGTGCTGGGCGGCAGGATGATAAAGTACTGAGGATGTTCTGTTCTTTCAGTCACCAAATCCTCACTAAGTGACTCATTCCGTGTGAGTTTTGAGTTAGCCCAGTATAGTGTTCTTCACAACAGCCAAAAGCAGATGACTATATGGAAATACAAAAATACTTGTTTGTTGAATATTTTCGTTTCCAGCAACTTGTAGCTCAAGGACTTCCCAAGCTCTAAGCAGCATCTTTAACAACCCTTCGTAGATTTCTCTTCCATGAGTCTAACCAGTGTCTCCTTGACCCCATATAAATTTTTAGCATCCACAACATCCTAGTATGAATACAACAGCCCCTAAATATCTGTGACTAATCAATCCTTTAAGCAGCTTTATTGACTTCTGAACTCCCACAGCAGCACTTAATTTGACTATTAATTTAATTTACCATCATCACCTTTCACTGCCAGTATTTTTACTCAAAGTAGTGTACCCTACAGATGGTTCTCTAGTAATGCCGGCGCATGATTTCCCTTTACTTGAATTCTTCATTAGGTTCAATGCATGACATTAAATACCAGTAGTATGTGGAAGGCTATAAAGGAAGATCAGTGACATGGTGAGGGCTGAAAAAATTGCATCAGAAGGGTTTAAAGATGAATCAGGGAAGGAATGGCTGCAACATAGAAAGCAACTCAGTGACTTTATTCAGTCCTCTTGTTGATGTTGAGATGAAAAGTAAGAATATAGATAAAATCTCACAGTAAAACCCCTCTCCCTTCTTGAAATAGAAGTTTAAATCATCACAAATGTGTGATTACATCAACCGATAAGAAATGTGGTTGATGCACACACACATAAAGATTCAAGAATCCTTGGTGACATTAGTGACAGTCACATTTTTAAGTGAAATATCAGTGCTTTCTTGTACTGTATATTAAATCTAACAACACAGGTATTGGTCATTTACAGTCTCCTTTCATTAGCTAATGCCTTAGCGACCCATGAGCGTGCTGCATTTTCACGACCTTAAATCACAAGCTGACTTGTGTATTCTGCTGTAGTAAGCTCTGCTTCTTTGAAGAAGCTAACATCTGGGCAAAGATTAGCAGAAATATCAGTTTAAATTAATGTATTTTTAGTCCCAACCCAAATTGTCACTGACAGAACTAGGCCTTAAATGCAATTAGCTTTCCTAAAAATTCAGCAACAGAACAGACCTGAGCAGATGACCCACAGGTCATCTGTGAAATACCCAGTTTGGTGAAATCAGTATTTTAACTGTGACTCAAATAATGAAGTATATAGTATTATTTGTTAATTAATGCTGTACCACATAACAAGCAGAAGGTTATGCAAAACAAGAAGCGGCTTCTAAAGCAATAGAGATACCTATTACGAGCTCTAATCACTAAAGAAAACATCTTTTGTAAGGGTTTAAATATAGCTCTCTTGCTTTTCAAACCTTCTGATGAGCTAGCTATTACTAATGTCAAAAGGTGATGCCTGTCAGCCAAGAACTACATTAGAGTCCATAATTGAATTTCAAGAGTTGTCAAGAGCATGCTAATAAAATAGCTGCTACTAGAAGTGATGTATAAAAAAAAAAAAAAAGTTCTGGTCTGGCAGGATGCAAAGTATGTTGCGTGGTTTCCCTATGTCATTTCAAATAATATGTTCAATTTTTCTGGGCTACATTTGTCTGACATTCTTCTCTTGTATAATAATGATTCATTACATATAATTTATTCAAGGACTGTAACTCACCTCTAAGTGCCTATAAATATTACTGCAGCTAGACATTTGCATTGTAAAACAAATGCATAACACTGGGATTTATGAAGGATCCTTTTATGTGATTTCCTTGACAGGAAAGATAGATTTTTTCTGAAGTAAAACATTGACCTTAAAAGCATCTTAAAAATCTATCACAGGAAACAATTAACAGCTCTTCCTTCTCTGTGTTGTTTAGGTAATTTGACAATTTTGAGGAGGGCTGTGGGGCAGAGTATTCCTTGGCCATTCAAAATGGATACAGCTATACTGTTGTTACATCAGTATTATGGGGAATGTTCCCGTGGTTATGAGGGTAATATATAAATATCTACCCTCCCACTGCTTTGCAAAAGCGTGAGCCATTTCTGGGTGGAGCTCTTAGAGGTGGTGGAAGGCAGACAGATGACATTGCTATGAGGAACAGCAAAAGAAAAACATAGTCCCAGCTGGAACAAGGGCTGCACATAGTGTCAGTGCACCAAGCGGTGTTAATGAAAGGGTATGGGATGCTGGCATCCTTTATTGCCCCTGGGAAACTGGTATGTGGATATGCCGCAATTCTTCTAAAACCAGGGGAGAAATCCAATGCAAGATGACAACATTCATCTAGGACACACCATCGTGGGAAGCTGGTACTGTAGTGATGTCCTGACCTACTGGGCAGAGCTGTTCAGTCTAGAAAAGAGGCTGAAAGAAATACACTTTCTCTTTCTGTGGTGATGAGAATAATGAGTTTAAGTTGCAGGAATGAGAAGTTACGTCAAACAGTAGGAAAACATTTCTAATAGGATGGCAAAGAAATGTAATGGCACACCCAGGGAGGCGATCACATCTCTGCTCTCCAGCCAGACAAACTTTTAAGGACAGGTTAGAAAAATGTCTATGGGAGATAACACAGGCATGATTATTGCCACTGCAAGAATAATTCAGTGCCCATGCTGAGGTATCTCTCCAGCCGAACCGTGTTCAACCACCATGTCCCACTCTGGCACTGTTTTTCCAGTTGCAGCCTCACATCAGTAACACCTTGCTCTGGCCAGTAAGAATGGCCACCAGCAGGACATAGGCCAGATATTCCTGCTTAGGGCAGGATGGTGGACAAACTGGTCTTCCCAGGCTGCTGCCAGGTCTGTTCTTCTATGATTTCTCTAATTTACTTCAAGAAATCTAAATCCTTTTCCTTTCCATTATGTGTGAAGATCTGCACTCAATCTACTGATCATTAAATCCATGCCCCTCAATATGGTAGTTCTAGCAGTGTTCAGGCCATGTGATGGGCTGTAGGCCAAAGATACAGAAATGCAAGCAGTCTTCCCAAATAGTGCTGAATAAAGTGGACATCAAGATTCCTCACCCTTCAGTTAAATATACAGCACTTGTTAGTGACATCAGGTAGTGCAACAGGAATGCTGTCATAGAATCATAGAACGGTTTGGTTGGAAGGGACCTTAAAGACTATCTAGGTCCAACCTCCCTGCCATGGGCAGGGACACCTTCCACTAGACCAGGTTGCTCAAAGCCTCATCCAACCTGGCCCTGAACACTTCCAGGGATGGGGCCTCCACAGCTTCTCTGGGCAACCTGTTCCACTGCCTCACCACCCTCACCAGGAAGAATTTCTTCCTTTAATATAAATCTACCCTCTTCCAGTTTAAAGCCATTACCCCTTGTCCTATCATTACATGTACACTCCTGCAACTTGTAAAAAGTCCCTCCCCAACTTTCTTGTAGGCCCCTTTAGGTACTGCAAGGCTGCTCTAAGGTCTCCCCGGAGCCTTCTCTTCTCCAGGCTGAACAACCCCAAGTCTCTCAGCCTGTCTTCATAGGAGAGGTGCTCCAGCCCTCGGATCATCTTTGTGGCCTCCTCTGGACTCGCTCCAACAGGTCCGTGTCCTCCTTGTGTTGGTGCCCCCAGAGCTGAAGGCAGTACTGCAGGGGGGGTCTCACCAGAGCGGAGTTGAGGGGGAGAATCACCTCCCTTGATCTGCTGACCATGCTTGCCTGCTTTTCTCTGCCTGCTCTCTGGCAAGTCATTTAGTTTCTCCTCAGTGCTTTTGTTCCCCTTTTACAGGATGGGATAAATAAACTTCCTAATTGTACCAGCACACTGTGAAAACAGACAGGATCAGGCACTATCTTTGCTCATATATAGTTTTACCTTTAGCTGCTCTCAAAGGAAATATGAGCGCAGTTACATTCTTGGTTTCATACTTATTTACACAGGGTTTTAGCAGAGCATGCACTTTAACACCATGTAACGCTCCTCGTATCTTAAATAGAATCCATCCTTTAACTCTGACTTGCTGCTACTGTACAACCTAGAGAATAACAGTAACAAAACCACTTGCAGGTTAGCAAAACGTTTTATTATACTGAAACATAAGTATATAGACAAGAGCCAATGGTTACATTTTAGCTGTCTCATCAAACCAAAATAACTTTATCATATTTTCCATTGGTTTACAAAGGAAATAATAATAGAGATAATTTCATTATTAAAAAAATATATATAATACTTTCTATTTATTTTGTTCTATATTAGAAAGGCAAATTTGAGGATAGTGATATGGCTTAAATATATTCATATTTTCCCTCTGGGGAGCTTGTCTTCACATCTGGATAGGACACATGTGGAATGAGATCAGGAATCTTTCTACATGACAGCAGGTATCAACCCACATTGGATGTAAATTCAGCACGTTCAACCAGGGTGTCTGAGCTAGGGAAGAAGGGTAGTCTGGGATGCCTGTTCTACCACGTTTTTCTTTTCTTGCATATTAAAATTTCTCCAGTATATCCTCTTCCTATTTTTTCCTCTGGATAATCCCAAGTTTGTCCTCCCTTGTTTTAACCATTGCCATAGTAATGAACAGACCACTGTTTTATCAAAATAAACTCATTTCAGCTTAGTGGAATTAATCATGATGGCTTCTTCTTTAAGTTCTGGGAGAAGGGAAGGAGAAAGAGAGAGTGAGTGACTCCAGGGAGAAATTCAGAGTTCCTCCATTAGGACACCTGCACTGAATCACGTCCTGGAGAAATCTCTTTCTCTCCACTAACTACAGCAGAAGCCCAGGAAGACTTAGCCGGAAAAAATTAGCCCTTGTGAATCTTGAGTAGGTTCACAAGAGTCCTACAGCATCCAAACCTCCTACACACTGCAACCTCCACATATGTCTGAAGCTGCACTCTTAGCCATCTTCAGTCATTTGCTATTCTCCCCAGGGGCCAGAGATGCATAGCGTCTAGTGTTCGCAGTCCTACAAGTTCTCTCACAAGTTGGCATCTGCGCAACAAAAAAAGCAGCAGATTGTCAGGCTTCGTTGGGATTTCAGCGTTTCTCTGAACTAAAGAGGAACAGTTACCTATACTTAACAGTTCCTGATTATAAATTACTGAAATACCAGTCAGGGAGGAAAGGGCTGATATAAAAATGCACAGGATAAAAGGAAAAAGGTCTTTCCGTGAGCTGAAATACACTGTCTAAAATGACAGGAACAGCATCCTGTCCTGCCTCAGACCATTTGTTGGACACTATCCACAGTTGCTATGTGTGCAACATGCTCACCGTTTTCAACCAGGACTAAACTGGTCGAAACTGTACTATGTTGATACTAAAATATTAGTAGACAATCTGTAGTGCTATGTCCTTGTCCATATTCCCTGTAAAACCCTGAAAATCTAAGGCAACATTATATTGCAACTGTGAACAGTAAAGACATCCGGTCAACTCTTGCTACCGTCTCTTGAGCTCACCAGAAGTTTGGGCCAAGAAGGCATTATTACATTTTAAAAAGACATATGTTCAAAAAAGACTTGTATCTTGGTTGTTGATAGATTCATTTTCCTGGATATACTGGAGAATGTCCACTTCATTCATTGTCTGAATCCTGTTTTCCTTTGGCTTTGCCAGTGGAGATGAATTAGTGTTCCTGGGGGCAACTACTGGTTTCTGAGCCAGTGGTGGTTTTGATGGTACCTTAGGTTTTGGTTTGGAGGTTACTTTCAAGAGTTTCTCTAAATCATCTTCAACTCTGGAATGAAAAGAAAACGTCAGTAACATCTTGGGAATTTCTGAACTGCTTTTTGTTTTGTAAGAAAATGCAATCCTGCAAAATAAAACTTTCTGCAGGAAAGGATCAACTTTGATGAATTTCTCTTTTAGGAAGAGCTTTCCATAAAAGTTTCAATGTTACCAAAATAAGAACTGTTTTTTCATAATGTGGTTTTTCAGTTCACCATACAAGTTAATTAATTTTATGGCATGTTTTCAAATGTCTAAATTGAAAGCAATTTGCAATTATCAAAAGAAAAAGAACTTTATTTTAGTTTGGGACAAAAATCCCTTTGATTTGTGAAAGGATGATTTGCTTCCCAGAAATTTTCATGGGATAGTAGAATTTTTCACATTCAGCTCTGCTTCCTCGTCATTTCCACCCCCCAAGACTGAGACTGAGTATTCCCCAAGCTCAATCAAAAGAACCTGGAAAAACTAATGGCTTTAAAAAATTTGTGTTCACATTTGCTTCCAAGAAACTGAAGAAGTTTTGCAATCTGTGACCGTATATAACAACTCTTTTCGGTGACCATTTGGTGACCATTTCCTCCTATTTCCTAGTGAAATAACCCAGAACGCCTGAAACCGCTAAGGATGTTTTCTACCTCCATTGTTTGACCTTATCAAGAGACACAGCATGCTGTGCATGCCCAACTCTATTCCCTCAGGAGCTGCTAAAGATTTCAAGAAAGCCCTTATAACAGATTGTCTTGTGACTCCAAGAGGTGTGTCTGCCTTTGGAAAGTGAATATGTGGAGGAAAGGGAAAGAAGGTTCTGACACATCACATCTCTAAAAGATATAGCAGAGATGGCAAAGTAAAAATTAGCATAGCTAGAGAAGTCTTTACAGGCCAGAATAATTTCTGCTCTGAATCAAAATAGCCTCTTGTTTTGGTCCTCTGAGCACAGTGGTCAAACAAACTATCATAAACAGTAAACACAGTTGTTAATTTCCCAAAGGCTTGATTGATAAATAATTCTTAATCAGTCAAAACCCAACCAGCAATCCATGCAGATAATCAGCTGTGTAATGATCAGCTACAAAAGTGACGCCCTTGATAAAATGCATACGTCATATAAGCTTACAAAATACAAAACTTGCAAAAGGCTCCACGTCTTAACCATAGCATACAAAATCAAGAAAGCTAAAGCATAAGAAGCGCAAGCAAAAACTTCTACATGGAGGACCAGGAGCCAAAGATCAAGAGGAACAGTAGGTTTGTAATATGTGGATATCTATCTCCTTGCCGGACCCCAGCTCTAGTGTGATACATTTACTCTACAACAGTAGCATCTTAGGCAGTGAAATGATGTAACTGTTTAATTGTTTACAAGCACTGTTATAAGAACTGCTTTTACCAAACTTCAGTATCAACTGAATCAGCCGATTAGGTTGTAACAGCACCAGCAGTAAAACGCCCTCTGCCTCAGCCAAAGCGTAGCCTGACAGGGAAGCTACAAATGAACTAGGAGACTAAATTAAGGTGCAGGAGTTCTTCCAAAGGGACTGGAATTTTCTTTGGTGCTAAAATTCCCTTCAAATAGTTTTACTTAGTTCACTCTTAAAGGACTTGACAGGATAAGAAAGTCTGGTCAAGTGATTCTTAAACAAGAAAGGAGTTGGCAGCACACATGCAGCCTATCCTCTCCCTCTGTCTCTACTAGAGCACAACATCAAGAGGTGGCACAATCCCTCCAGCCAAGAGGATGGGCTGGATGCTCTCTGTTGGTCACAGCACTCATAACCATCTCATGGTAAATGGCAAGGAGCAAATGGAGATGTGACTAAGGGAACAGACAACAGCTCTTTCTCTCTGGGAGGATTCTCTGAAGCTTCTCATCTGAGCCCCTGGTGACTGGAAGGGGTTTGTTGGAGCAGGTCTCCAGTAGCTCCACTCATTGCAACAGGATACTATATAAGGAGTCTAAGGAAGGTGCCTTTTTAATTTCTTCTTCTACAAGCCCCATAGGTAGGCAGTTCCTGGAGCATGAATGAGTTTTACCTCATTTCATGTCAGGTATTTTTTGGTCCTTCTACTCATTTGTCTTTTGTAATTCATATCTTCATTGCTGCCAGGCAATGAGGCCGTCTTGAGGGGGGTTATCCAGACCCCTGCAAAGCCACTGGAATAACTTCTGTTGGCTAAACGAGACTGTGATTTCTCCCTTTCTCTCTTTGTTCACCAGTAGCCTTAGGAAGTACACTGTAAATGCCTCCACCACACGGCAGAACAATTAGCGGGGCCTTCTGCAGACAATTACAGTAAAGTAGGCAGTTAAAGCAAAGTTGAACTCTTCCATAATTCGGGAAACAACTCATTAGGGTAACTGGCCAGGACCATGGGGAACATGATCAACAGAAGAATCGACGTCTCTGAGACACTATTACACCATCCCTAGTGCACATTGTTTGAATGTTAAAACCACAGGTACTTCAAGAGCTCCAGCACCCTCAGTTAAGGATCCTACCATTATTATGAAAAACTGCATGATTTCAAGGGTTTCTTTTCTATGTTTACCCTTATTAAAAGCTCTGAGGAACTCAGGACTGTACCGCCCAGGCTGAGACAAACTACACTCACCATGAATCAGCCATAAAGTGAACAAGGATTGGCCTGAATTGTCTGCAGTATAGACAGTCAGTACCCTTTCAGGTAAAACCATTCTTGAAGTCAGATCTTTTTGTGACTTCCAACGGGAATCTAAAAAGGATCACTTTTAACCAAGGCTAATCTTGTAACATGAACTGCTTGAACACTGATATGTAAAACTAGGAAATACCTAAACAGACCAACGGATGGACAGAGCAGGGCCACTATCCCAGAGCTCTGCACCTTGAACTCTACCTTGTGGACTTGTATTCCAGCAGGCAGCTCCTCAAATTTCATCCCCCAAGTGATTCTGGAGATTATATTCTCTTTTATTTAGATAAGTTTTCTGATGTCTTTTACTTTCTGTGATACCCTGTGGGTGACATATCCCACCTAACTTACAAAACACTTTGTCAGTGTATTTCTTCCTCCCGAATTCCCCATCTACATAGAAGAAATTAATTTAATTTAAGCTAAGTCACTTTTGTTTGCTGCAAACTCTGATTTCCAAGAGATATCACACCTGTGATCACATTGTCAAGACATGTTCTCGTTCTCTTTGCTGTGTAATAAACAAAACATGTTAGGGCTGGAATTTCTGAAGCCTAGCCTTCTTTAGCTGATCTGAGGCCTCCCTTCTTGGCATAAACAGATACTGAACGAATCTGTGTCCATGTCATAAAGTTTTGGTCATAAATAACAGAAATAGTAATAAATAGCAGAAACCATAATAACCAGATGAACAATATATATATATATACATACAGATCATTCATGGAGGAAGCATGATTTTGAACTAGGTGCACTGCCTAGAAAGGGCAGCAGTCAATACAGCTCATTAACCTGATCAGACGGTACAGCTTCCTGAATCCTCTAATCCTGTGTGGCTCTAAATTAATTTCTGTGTTAACCACAGCAACAAAACCAATCAGCACAGTCATAAAATACCCTCAAAAGAGGTAGTCCTGTAGGCTGTTTTTTTTTTGTTGGGGGTGGGGGTGGGGGGCTGTTGGTAAATCTCCTTTTTTTATCCTATTTTTTTTCAAGACCTTGGTTAGACAGACGTCTTTTACAGAGAACACAGCAGATAACACGTGGTATTTGTCTCAAAACCTGCTTTTCAGTGCTGCAGTGCTAGGCAAACTGTTTGATCCACTGCCGTTTGATCATGTGAGACACAACTGTCTTTAGAAAACTAAAGAGGTAAAATGCAAAATGCCTCAGGCAGAGATAGAAACAAGGACTTCTATTTCTTGAGAAGCAAATGAATTGTTACAGTGCATAACTACCACCATATTTAACTCCAGGCCAGGAGGAGGAAGAAAAAAATCAAGCAACTATTCTGAAATAACAAGATTAAAGGAAGAACCTTCCCACCCCCAGCTTTTTATAGACAATCAGGCACAGAATCCATGTAATTAATCATTCTCTAATTAGTCTCTTTCTTTTTCTGTAATGGAAAAGCAGCGCCACATTGTTTAAAATTCCTGCCATACTGTCGTGCTGATTCACAGATTCTATTGGTGGAAATTCTCTTTGTTTCCAGACACAGAAAGCAATCAAAACCCTTACTGAAGAAAGGCCGTCACAAAGCCCTATGATATGACTGCTAGTATGTGGACTTCAAAAGAGTAGACGAGTTCTGACTTGGAGACAGATGCAGCTGCCATCAGAACATCAACATTTTAGATGCCACTTCTCTGAACTCTGTCCTGTCTATCTGGACAAGATCTTTGGGACAGGAATGACTATGTGCGTGTACAGCATCTAGCATGACGGGGACAGTGATCTCTGCTTCCTGGGAATGCTCTGATGAGGAGAATCAATAATGAAAACAAGAGACAAAGACTCCCGCAATTTGCTAAACTATCCAAAAGGATCATGCTTGAAGTGAGGTTATGCAACGCAAAGCAGTTCTTGCAGAATAGACTTTTATCTTTCCATATTATCGGTGTCTTTATTTCGTCTGGTGTTAATTCCAAGTATGAGAGATACCTTACTGAAGCCTTAGGGAGGGGTGTAATATCACATATATGACTTGGGAAAAAACTTTTGCCCAAAAATAGGCAGGAAGCTTTGAAGTATCTGTTGACCATCCCTTACGCTATAGTCAGTAGAGATGATGTGATGCTGGAAGTGGTGTCCCATATGACTCCGGGCTAGTCTGAAGATGTAAGTGTTACTCTCTGAATTCAGCATCTGCTAATGGCCTGCTGAATGAAGAACATACAAACTTTCTCTGCTCCAAGGGTGGCAACAGCTCCTTGGCAAACCTTAACCTAACAAACCTGCTCAAGAAGCTGTACAGACTGAATGGTGTTTGGAAATGGCCGTTGTTAGGATGTGGTTTCACAAACAGCTACAGCCTCTAACAATATAATGCTCCTGAAAGCATCACTTGCATCACTGAAGGCACAGTTCGCAGCTGTATAAACAGATCAACCTGTAAATACAGACAAAATTCATCTTTTAAGGGCACAGGCAGGATGATGCAGCTGTAGCACAAAGGTAAGAGATGGATTGTCCCTTTCAACAGCAGCAGTCTTAGATCAGCGTAATCCTAAGAAAGAATACACCAGGTCTGGCATCACAGGGCATCAGAACTGGGATCCCACTGCTGACACTTTTCTCAGCACTGGAAAAAGACAAATGTTATGCTGACAGCTGCTTTCTTCCAGTTCAACTCCCTATTCATTATCAAAGGTGAAGTTAATTAAATCTCTCCTAAAATGCTGCTCAGACAACTGTGATAATTATTTCAGGCTAGGATGTGTGATAATTTATGTAATTCTGTGGGCCCACAGAGCTGCTGCAACATTCACAGGATCAATTCTAGCATTGGTTTTCCACAAAAACCTGATCCATCACACCAGGCAGGCACGATTTAGATTAATGAGGCAGAAGAGGTCAACTGCAGTCCTGCTGCCTGAAAACTCAATTTGCACATCTGTGGCCACTGGGTGGATGGAGAAGAGAAAGTAAGACAGCATGAGACTCCATGATGGGAGAGTTTGCGGGATACTAATTTCTGCAGCAGTTGATTTCTATCTCTAGCTTAAATGGAAATCAGACCTGAGGAGGAGCTTTGAAAGTGGAGGTAAATGGCTGAATGCATCCAGAAGGAATCATTATATGGTATGACGTGACCCAGGAAAATGACAGGAGAAAAGAGAAGCCTAGTCCTAAATCCATTCCCAAGGATAATTCTTTTAACATCTGGGAAAGGGTTGATCAGCTAGCCTTTCAGCCCACTGCAGGTGGTCACCTTGCACCTTGCAAGAGTCAAAAGCAATGGGACCGATGACTTCTTGGAAGAGCCTGGGTTCCTCCATATTCCTGTGGTGAAGTGATAAGCCAAAAAGACTTGGTTACCTATCCCTCCCTTTCTCAAGGCACAGCCCATGAAGGAAAAGTATGATGTGCTCCTTTTTTCTTGCAGGCAACATGATAGGACTTGACCTTGCTGGTTCCTACCACAGCAATTTACCTCTTTTTCAAAAGTTCTGGAAGGACATGCAAGTATAGTGCCCTGCAGGCACCTCACTGATGTATTATGGCAGACTCAGTGGCAGGGAAGAGTGGCCGCATCTACAAAACCCCTCGTTCGA
>NW_009623081.1:12920-18321 GCF_000690535.1 Cariama cristata
ATGCCACTGGTTAGAGTGAGGTAGCTCACCTAGTTTCTCCATGACCATCACTTAATATTTGTTGGTAGGCCAAGAAATTAGTAACCAGTAAAAGGTTGGTCAATGGACAGGGAGAGGGAAGATACTTGTTCAAAAGGACATGGATATTTTGCCATTAAAAAAAAATATCTTTCATTACACTTACAAAGCAATAGGTTCTTCTTAAAGCTCAACACTTGTTAATGTAAAATAGGTGATTCTATTTAAAATAATAATTCTCAGTTCATTTGAGCAGGTATCCACAGAGAGCAGAGTCTTCAGTTTGCAATGAGAATGTTTATCATATTCTCTTCTCCCTCATGTTGTGACAAGCACAGCCCACACAATATTTTGCAGACTCATTTGTCTCTGTAACAGTCTCTTCCTCAAGAGTTACAAGTCACTGCTGGGGATTCACTGCTGTGCTGACAGTGCTGTGGTGCTACTGCTGCTACAACCATTCGGGTACCATAAAGATCACGAAGGACTTGGTTGCTCCTGTCTTCTGCACTGAACATCATCTTTTTCCCATCCCTTCCCATTGGAAGAAGGTGGTTCTGCCTTCCTCTGCCTTAGGCAGTGCTTTCCTATCTCTGCCCATGATTTTCCAGTAAGTAAGTCAGACACTTCTCGGATCTACCACATCCATGTGTGGTTATGCACACTACGTAAGTCAAGAGCTACCACATCTGCATTACCAGATTTGCACCATCAGCTACTCCATCTGTGTACAATGAACATGTCTAGGTTTCTGGACCCACCACAGACCTGCTGGTGCATCATAGCTCAGGTCGGTCTTAGGTCTTGACAAAATAAGTACAGGCAAATTTTCTATAAGGTATAACAGAGCATGTTCAACAGATCAAGACGTCTGCCAGTTTTCCTCTAGCAGCTTAGCCAGCTCTATCCCACTAAAGGAATGGGTTGTCACAGCTCCTACTTTGATCTGAGGGCTAGGGAGACATTTCTTCAGTCACCTTTGGGAAAGGAGAGGGATTGTCAACATCTACAGGGCAAAGGCAAGATTTATTCTTAGGCCTCAAAATATGCTCAAGCCCCCATGCCAGAGAGATTGCAAGGTTCAGCTTACGTTGAACATCTCCTCTCACCACAAATGGTCACTGCCTGGAAAAGAGACTGTGGCACTGCCCTAGAAGAACATCTAACACCAGTCTGGTGGTAACGGAAGGTGGGAGATGATTCAAATGCTGCCTCTGCATTTATGAGACCTGACAGTTCTGCTAAGGCTTCCAGCTGAACAGAAATCAAAGTGCATTGTGCATAACCACTTGAGAAAGTTCAGCTACAGGATTTGAGGTGACTGCAATGAATTTACATAGAGGCAAGGTGAAGTATTCTACTAGGTTAAAACAGCACTGCCACTCCTCTTCCCTGCTTTAACAGCTTCTCCTTTATCCCCAGTCGCCTTGGATTAAGTCCACCAGCCCTCTATGATGTGCAGATAACACCGTGAACTAGGTTTATCAGGGGGATTTCAGAGGGTGTTAGGCACCTGAGCAGGTCAACAGATCCTGATCTATCTGCCTATACCTCTTGCACAGCCAGGAGTTGCCTCTGGAGTCCCACAGCAACTTTCCCATTGCACCACTGGCATGATTTTCTACCTCATTACATGCATTCATTTCCAGTTGGATCCTGATGACTTGTCAACTACTGAAAGCAGTGGGACAATACAAGAACAAATGAAAACTACTGGAATTTAAAAGAAATGGAATATTTTCCCATGGGTCTCCATAACCACCTGGGTGTGCTGCTAACACTGATGACCCCAAACTGATCTAAAAGCGTGGTTTATTGCTCTCGGAGCAGACTTCAGAGGCCGTTCTCTGCCACAGAGGAGGAGAAAACATATAATCCAAAGGACATTAAATGACAGATGGAGACGCTCTCTCCACTAGTGGATAATAATGCAAGGACTGCATTGAAACAGGCACTTCTCTTCTAGCTGTATGAACAATCTGGATCAAGTGCTGTATGCTGAGATTGCTAGCAAAGGAGAAAGCAAACACAAAAATATTGCAAGCACACATGTGTTTGCTTCCAGTATACCACAGCACTAAATCAGGTCATGTTGTGTCCCGTCGGCTTCTATAAACATGAGGTGGGCTGTCAGGATGTAATGCGAGATGGCACCCAACCCAATTTAACTTTTGCTTAAATTAAGTCAGGGATTACCGCTGAGATAGCTAGCACTTTTGCATGCATAGAAAGCAACAGCTGCAAAACTACCTGCTTCAAGAGAGGTTTGAAACCACACACAGATTCTGTCTCCTGGGTTTACTACCTGCTGTGGAAACCACACATCCTAACAGGAGCTGTCTGGCAAGAATTAGCACTGGAAGCAGGTTGGCTTCATCAATCAGATGCCAGCCTGAGATCCAGAAGGCATGAATTTGACTCTTTACTGCAGCACAGACTCCCTGGTGATGCTGGTCTCTCTGAGCATTGGCTCCCTCCTTGAACTTTTGAGGATTATCAGTGCAGGCAAACTAGTCTTGTGAGAGAGATGTCCAGAATAAAACACATTATGTGATGATATGTTCCAGCACTACACTATCAAGGGGGCAGATAAGTGTAAAAACAAGTACATTATTCCCTCCTGCAACTCTGAGCTCCTTTCCACTAGATTAAAAATTAAAAGCAGGGTGATAGAGACTTTAATAAGAGTCCTTTACAGTTGTGGAGGTATGCACAGGATTCCCCCTGGAAGTGTGCACGGAGATCGGTGAGCCAGCAGCAGAAAATCATTTCTTTTGTGGCAAGAGCCCCTGATTTCAGCTCACTGAAGCTGAATTCCTCTTTGTTTCTGGGCTTTGTTTCTCACTTTTCATAATGGAGGTCAGTTTTCACCCCCTGTGGATCGCTTGCAGAAAGCAGAAGTGTCATGTTAGAAAACAAGGACTACACGGCATGTCTTGGGCCTTCAAGACCCTTCCTTTGGAGTCACTGAATAATACCTTGCATACTACCTTTCTCAAAGGGTCTTCCTAATTTCCTTTTTAATGTGTTTCATTTCCAAGCTCCATGACATGTATCTTACCTTTTACTTGTAAGTACAAGTATTAATTCACAGTTAGCATTCAAAGTATTTAAGCTTTGCCCTCAAATTCATCTTTTTTGAGGTCTAAATAACTCCTCAGATCACCTTCATCCTACATGACAGATTTGAGATGTGTACCTCAGCAGTTCCTCAGTGTCCTCCTCAGGACCTATGTTCAGCACATACTCCCTGTTCTCACAGGCAGCTGGCAGCAGTAGTGAGTCACCCAGTCTTACCACCCCACCAAGGTCTGGGTCTTCAAATAGTTTCAGATCTAAAAGGGAACCAGAAAATGCTGTAGTTAAATCATGCTACGTAACACAATACCTGCATTAAAACAAGCTAGTAAATCTGACTACTGGGCTGAAAAAAAAGATCAGGTAGACAATTATTTTTTTACAAGGACTTCCATTCCACAAAGTGCAGTGATACTCTGGGCTCTCAGGACTTGGTAAATCTGCTTTCTTCCTGCACGCAAAAGTAGGTCACGTTACTCTTCTTGGAGTGGCATTGAGTGACTGTGTGACAGTCAGCTCCCACAGACCTGTAATATCCCAGCCCAAAATGTCAACAGTGAATAGCTACGGGGACTACAGGTCTTATTTACTCTTTCTGAATGATTCTAGATTATTCTGCCCCAGCTGAAGATTTGCCTTAACATTCCCAAGTCATTATTTAGCCTGTATACTCTGTATCACTACATTTTAAAAGCTCAGTTATATACATGCTTTAGGTAAAACAACCTGTGTATATAAAAATATAGAACAGATTTACTCTCTTTCATCTTCTTTCTGGGACCAGTTGATGAGAAATCTTTTTCTGGGCCAAAGAGTCCTTCATCCGGATCGACTTCCTCTTCAAAAATGGTTAGTTTAGGCTTCTCTTCCTTGGTTGGCAGAGCAGATGTTTTCTTTGGTTTTTTAGTTCTAAAACATAACAGACAAGAAAGTCAGCTGCAATTCTCCATTTAACAAGAAAGTCTCATAAGCTGAAAATAGATGGAGGCTGGGAAAGGATTAGAGAAAGTTATATAGGCATCTGTTAGTTGCTGGCAGAAACAGGATATTCAGCTGGAGGGACCATTGGTCTGACATACTCTACCTGTACTCATGTTTTATATTCTTAAGAACTATCAAGGAACCCAATGGGAACTGGCAGAGTAGGGCTAACAATGCTATACTGTGCAAACTACCACTCAGTCACATTTGTTTTAAGCAGTTTTACTCCTCTCACACAGAAAGCTTAAAATAAGAAAGACCAGTTCCAGCAATATTGTCATAGACAGACAGAAAAGGGATGGCTTGAAAAATAAAGTGCAGGTTGGATCATTGCACTGATCCTTTTGGACAGTTTTTTTAAAATCTCTTTGGCTCTATTTCTTTGCCAGTGCCTGCTGCTGGTTTTGACTGCTCTATACTCCTTTCATGTAGGTGTTGGACACTCTATTCATCCTCCCCAAAGGAGACATGATACAAAGACTACATCATCTTTAAGTTGAAGCAAACAGGGACTAGAAGATACTTGGTTGGACAGACTGCTATTTGCAGAATTTACAAATGTCACTTGGTACTTTGTTGAACCAAGGACAGGATTAACTTCCTCTAAATTTACTCTTCTAAAAATTTGACAGTGAGACAAAGTTAATTTTTAGGGTTCTTCTCAGTGGAAAGCGACATACATCTCCATAGGACAATTAATCCCATCTATTTTGAACACTGATACTTGGATGCAATAAATCTCTGAAGATCTCCTCCTCTCCCCACTGGCTGAAGAAGGAAGTTAAAAACTACTTTGGATTAGAGGTCTCATTTGCACATGGCTTAAACAATGAGAGCTGAGTCCCCTTCCAAGAAGAGAGTGAAAAGCATGTGACTTGCTCTCATACCTAGGAGTCACGTTGCACCAGTTGAAGCTACAAGACAGCTTTCACAGTAGGGCAGCTTGAGCTATGAGGCAAATCAGATGGCATAAAAAAGAAAATTTAGACAACAGGACAAAAACTTTTGGGTGAAAAGTCCAATTTTAAACTAAGCTGAAAGAGAAGCATTCCTCAGGACAGCATGTCCTTCCTAAGAAATTGCCATATTTCAGAGATCCTTACTCTCAGCAGTCATGGCCTTGCAATTTCTAAGTTAGCCCCTTTGAGTGCTTCTTACAATAGATCTGATCTTCTCCTTTGCAGAGAGCAGGTCAGGTTTCAGCCTAGAGCAAACCCAATTATGAGCACTTAACATGCCATAGTCATCAAAAACTAAGAACAAGGTCAAAAGATTACACATACATTCCAACTACATTAAAGAATCTTGTAAAATCCTCTTCAGA
>NW_009623081.1:18352-28134 GCF_000690535.1 Cariama cristata
TGCACACAAAAGAGTAGAGTCCAGTTACTTCCAGTTATTTTCACAAGTTTATTATCACCAAAATAGAACTCATGGATGATACTACCTTGCTACCACCACTTTGTCTCTTAGCAATGGGAAATGCTGCACTTTAGATGCCTAAGAGCAAGCCCCATGCAGAACTTAAATATGGCCTTACTTGGAAATATACCCTATTCAATATACTAAAGGTATCTGCAGCTGTCAGCGACTAATTTGCTGAACTATTTATGATACAAACCTTTTTAAAGCAGGAGAAACTTCCACGACTTTCTTTTTTTCACATTTATATTCACTATGGATATGCCTCGAGTGACTTCTGAATTTGAGCTACTTCTGAAAGGTCAGCTCCAAGGAACTGCCTCAAACTGAAGCATTTGTAAAAGAGCCTTCTTCCAAAACCTGACAAAATCTGAAGTTATAATATGTACAAGCCAGAGAGCTTTCACTCAGGATTTCTAGACAAACTCAAATTCATTGCTTTATTAACAGTGGTAAGAAATCTACTGCTCAAATGAACCTAAGTATTAAAGGAACAGGTGAAAAATGAGAGCCATTATTTTTAACAACAAGAACAGAAGAATAGTAAGACTGAGTCTTTCAGAGCTGACACATTGATTAAAAATAGAATTAGTAGACAGAAATAAATCCAATCTACTGGGGAAGGAGCAATCTTTACTCACACAATTCATGTTTTGCAAAGTATTTTTGGTAAGTGAATGACAATATAGATGAGGATTTGCCAACCTACAGAATGCCAAAAAGTCTTTGACACGACCCCTTGCCCATTCAGGGAGTTACGGCAACTCTCCTGATGCCCAAGAGCCTGTTATACCACAGGTACCCATATACATGAGCCAGTACATTTCCAAGCAACAGGTCTCCACCTCAGTGAAGTTAACAAGGAGTTCACTAATAGTTAGCTAAAGTATTTGCAGCAAAGAGTACCGGAATGGTGGGAAATACCGAAGAAAGGGAAGAGAACCATAAAGGCTGTCATAAAGAACAGCACGTAAAACAAAACTAATTGAACTGAAAGGTCCTGGTAATAACCCTCTGTTTAGTCTAGCCATCAAACCAGCCTACTTTACTTACACTGGCTCGCTTTCTGTTTTGCCAGGGGACTCCATTGGCAGTTACAGGGCACAGGGCCAAACCCACAGGGCTTGACTGCTACCAGTAGAAACACGAGGAAGTTGTTTTTCTGCCTTCAAGTTGTTTCCCCTCACTACCCTTCTAAGGAAGCCACAGTTGGACTGCCAAGTAATTCCAGCATATCCATACAGACACTCTGTTGAGGTTAGTCTCTAACTGGGAAACAGGATTCCCACGGTTCTGTATTTAGTTGTGCCAGCCCAGGCAGTGCGCTGCTGAGCAGAGGTTAATGGATGAGAAACGGTGCATGAGAAGTTTTGGAGCCTCTCTGAGGTTCTGGTTTCACAGCGAGCTTCAGCTGGCCTGAGTGTGTGTCCGCCATCCCCTCCTCTATATATTCCTGCTACCTCCCCATAAGCAGGTAACCAGGGCCTTAGCTGAAACTAAGCTGATTGTGAAGCCACATGCTGGTAGGCATGCAGAGGAGATGCTGTTAGTTAATTTGATGATCGTGATGTGCCAGGGTGCAGCAAACTGGTGCAGGGATGCAGAGGCTCTTGGGAAGACAGAAACGAAGGAACATTTAGTCTCCCGAAGTATTACTGGACTCAAGCCCTGCACTTCAATAGCACCTTCTACACATCACTCTCACAACCTTGGAATCTGACATTTTGAAACTACCTGCATCCATCTGGCAGAAGATGACCCATATCATTGCTATTTCTTTGTTGCTGAAACAAATAAGCCTTGGAACATCACTCTAGTGAATTTTAAAAATCTTAAGAAAAACCAAACCAGCCCTAAAAATGATGTATCCTTTGTTCAGCTGAACCTTTTTATCCAGTTGAGCTCACTGACTTCTATACAAAAAGCACTGCGAGAATGACTCAAATAACTCTACTGTCTTCTGCTCTGAGTCCAAAAGGAACCAAACTGCCTCATAAGTGACTGTAGATAAAGACTAACTTCCTAACTGACATGGACCAAAACTGGATGATCAAAAATTAGGGTATATGAATCCACCTAGTCAGGTTGCTGGCACACTTGAAAATCCAGCTGAGACTCCTGGCTCCCAAATGATTCTCAAAACACCCATGAAAACGTCAACAAAACCCTGTATGCAGAAGACACTCACTTTCAAACCTAACCCATTTTGTGAGTGCAATTCTTGTGTTATTGTTTACCGATACAATGTAGGTCACTTGTTTGGCAGCCTCCATGTCTCACCGGCACACGATTAACGCAGAAAAGCTTTCTGGTCAGCTGTAGAAAACAGCGATGAGGATGACTAAGATACTCCAAAGTCAGAAGATTTCCAGACTTGTATGTGTGATAGCTGTATTTTGAAATATTGGATCTCCAGACGTAACGCTTGGTGACACATAGCTTAAATCAAAGGGCATGTCTACTGTGCTCAATAGAGACAGGAGTGCCTAACCCATGCTCACTACTGGGTTAAAATAGTGACTGTAATTCTTCAGAGCAAGCATGTGTCATTACTCAGAGTAAGTGTAATCTCAGCAAGCAGATAAAAATTTTCAGAATTTATTATTCTGAAAATATGACCATTTCTTTTTTATAGAAATAAGATTATGCTCCAGGAAAGGAATGTTACAGTAATATTTAAAAAGACTTATTCAGAATATACATATTCATATTTAGGTATCCATGGGATTTTACAAGGAAAGAGCTCACTAATACAATCAGACACCCCAACTCCCACAAATCTATATTCAGGCTTGAACAAAAGAACTACTGCTAAAATAGCAGCAATATTAGCACATCTTCTTGAAAACCATTTCTGAAAAACAAAGAACCTATACACTAGTTCGTGCAGAAAACAAAATGTCATCTGCCGCTTTCTTTTCATTCAACAGTGCTCATTTTCCAAAGGCGCCTGATAATAACAGACGGGACAAAAGGGGTCATTCTCATCCGCTTTGGGCAAGGGATGCCAAATAGAAATTCTAAGCCCGTCAGCTCAACACAGCCTGACTGCTAAGCATTAAGCAACCGTGACAAGTGCTGGCCGCAGGGGTATTTCACCTCACACAGTAATCTTTTTTTTTGTGGACATCACAGTAACTTACAGTGTTTTAAATGGCCCTGGCATGTCCCAAAATAAGATAATGCATAATAGATGGAATGAATCTCCTATTAGAAATAATTTGGAAGAAGAGCATTCAATTGCAGGCAAAGTTTCTCCTGCTGCAGCCCCCAGATTAGGCCAGCCTTGGACTATTGTTCCAGCAGAGCAACAGATGGAAAGAAAGCCTGAAGGAACAGATTTTCAAGAGGTCAGCACCCATCTAGGGACCTGCTTTTGTGGGGACATTTTTCTGAAGGGCTCAGGAGTACCTGTTCTTCCTAAAAGAAGCCAAGCTGTCTATATACTCTGTCCTTAAGCTTTCTGATTATATCCTTCTTCAATATAGTTTGAAAATAGACAACAAGACCACAGATGGACAACTTTTGTTTAGTATACAGCTCATCAGCAATAATCTTAATACAGAAACATTTCCTAAAATGTTTTCAACTAAATAACTAATAAAGCACAGAGGCATTCATATGCCGGGCAAGGGAACAAGGGTTACAGAGTAGATTGCAGAGAAAGAGAATAAAGAAACATAAAAGAAACATAAAGGAAATTTCTTTATCGTTTTCCTTTGATTTTCTAGACTAAACCAGAACGTGAGACTTGTTGAAACAAGTTAAGGACAACAAAAGAAAAGTTTCAAAATATAATCATGACTAAATTAAACCACAGCAAGGACACTGGTCTAGAAAAAGACATAATAAAGTTGCCAATAATGATGTGGAAAAGCCAAAAATACTCACTAGTATTTTGAGTTTTATCTGCAAAGCAGCAGAATGGTACTTTCAGGGATTCTGACAACAGTAAAATAGTTCTTATCCTAATACTTGTGTTAACGATGCACATTTTCAAATATGCAATACCAGAAAACATGCACTAACGTATTTTAGAAAAAATTGGCCAAGCATCCTTCTGCACCCTGGATGTAACTCCTGAACACATTTAGAACTTCAGGGAGGTCACAGAGGGCTAAAAATAAAGCTATTTTAGAAATTAGAAAAGTTAGAAAAGTACAACACAAAGAAGCATGGGCTGGTGAGCATTGCCTTGATGCTTGGTAAAGTTAAAGAAAGGCAGATAATCAGTTATAATCAGTAAGTAATTAAAAGAGCATTCATGACTAAAATCTTGCCAGAACCATGCTGCTGTTTTCCTTTTATGAGGCTACAGGCTTGGTTAATAATGGTATCTTATCCAAGGATTGACACAGCAGTCCTGAGACTTCCCACTGTCTTCTTCCAAAGCAGGACCAGGACAACGGAAGCTCCTGTCCTCCAGCTGCGGACAGGGATCTCAGTGCAGCATTGCAGGTATCTGCTTCTCTGTAGAAAGAGATTGAGCTCTCTCTCACTAAGTTAGGTACTCAGATGGCTCAAGCAAGGAGGGACCAGAATGCTCTCTTTTTGGTTCTTCTCCATGTCTTTGCTGGGACAAGGAGGAGAGAATATTATGTCTTGCTGTTCAGTCTATGAATTCGTAAAAGAGCTACAAGGCAAGCATGATGATGGCAGCATCAGGGCTTGTGTATACCAGCTTTTATTGTGCCCCTAATTCTCTTTCTCTATTTGTATGTTTGGTAGGATTTGGTTTCAAATTGATAAAAGGAGAGAAACATTGACTTTTGCTCTGCTTCCCTGTTCCTTAGTACCTTATTTTTGCTGTGCCTAGTCCTTGCAATTTCTGCCCAATATCATCCTGTTTCCCCTTTTCATCCTTCCTCAATCCATTTCCCCAAATTTCTGGCCAGTGTCAGACACTTTCTTGCTCCACCTCAGGAATCTGCAGTATTGCCTTATCCTCTAGACTGGCAATTAGGCCTCCTTGTCATCTTCAGCCCTCTTCTCCCCGATCCGCATGATGTACCTCTTACACTCCAGACCTCTATTCTAGACTCTGCTTTTTCTGCTTTAACTCTAAAGATTACTATTGTTGGTCAAATTATGCTTTTGAAAAATACCACACGTTGTAACTGGAGAAGAAACAGGAAGCTGCAATGGGAAAGTGGGAAAAAGTAGAAGGGAGGGTAAGGAAAAAAAAAGGATGAAATTAAGCAGAGGTAACAGCAGGCAAGTTAGCAGAGCAAGCGAAAGGGAAGAGGTTGAAGCTGATCATAAATGATAACCAGCTATAACTGCTGACCACCACCAATAAAGGGATGTTTACCAGTCAGTTTTCAATAAAAGGTAAAATTCATATTAAATCTTAAATAAACATCAAATCTTTCTGTAGAAAGGAAGCTTTATCAGGAAAAAATTAGGATGACCAGTTTGGACCTAACAAACTCTGCCAGACCTTACTGCTTCACCTATTTCCTTTAAGGTCACTATTCAAGCTAATAAAGTTACTTACTTTCAGGAATAGGCCCTAGCTTATGTTTCAACCCTATAAAAATTACACTCTAAGAAAAAAATCCATTCTATTACACTAATTAATGATTGTTACAGGTCTGTAGCTCCAAAGACGACAAATTCTTGGGCAAGTACTGTGTTGCATGCCTGTAAAGTGATATCTAAATGCAGTATAACTCAGCAATAAAATGTGCAACATGACAAGAATATAAATATGACAACGGTAATGAAATCAACCTGCCAACATTGTCCCTTTATGAGACATTCTTCACAAAATGTCCTGAGCAGCTTCACAATTAAAGTCAACCAAGCTGAAACAAACAGGGTATGTAAAAAACTAGCTAGTGAGCATGTTACTCTGCCACATGCTCAACAGATTCAGGAGCAAACACAAAAAAAGAAGGCCTCACAAACAGGGAATTGATCGGACTGAAAGTATCCAATGTTGTGGTAAGAATTCTTATAACTAGCAAGTAAAAGCGACAAATGCAAACAGCAACCATTTTGGAGAAGTGATTGCTTTCATCAACACTGAAATGGTGAAAAAAGCCAAACACACACATGAACATACCACTGTAGCTTCTTGTTAAACGTATTTGAATAAATTCTAAAAAAGCACTGAACACGTGGATAGTTGAAGCCTCATTTCCAGAAGTACTGGACACTCACACCTCTAAATCACAGAATCACAGAGTGGTTTGGGTTGGAAGGGATCTTTGAAGATCACCTAGTCCAACCTCCCCCTGCCATGGGCAGGGTCGCCTTCCACCAGACCAGGTTGCTGAAGGCCCCATCCAACCTGGCCTTGGAACACTTCCAGTAATGGGGCATCCACAACTTCTCTGGGCAACCTGTTCCAGTGTCTCACCACGCTTACGGTAAAAAATTGCTTCATTATGTCCAATCTAAACCTATCCTCTTTCAGTTTAGAATGCAAAGTTTTAAAGATGTCCTGTCACTACAGGCCTTGGTAAAGTCAAATCAGCAGGACCTGCAACTGCTTGGTGTCTCCTCCCAAGGACAGGCAGCCTGAGTGTTCCACATCTACTTTATAAAGGTTTAATTTTGTGTTACCTAATCTTTACCTTCTTGCAAACAGAATGCCATCATACCCAGCAGCATCTCCTGCCACCTGCGTTTGACAGCCTCCCGGTCTCATGTTGTGCTCCTCAGGAGGAGACCATTTCCGCTGTGCCGCTGCCTCACATGAATTCCCTCCTCACCGCATCCAAAAGCAGAACGGGTACAAGAACCCATACTGTGGGCACAACTCTAGTTTTCACCTGTCTGTGAAAAGAAAAGCTTCAAACAGATAATGTAACAAGAGGGGATGTTTGCATCAAAAAACCTCTGGCCTCTCTAATCCCAGAGGCTTCATGTACAACTCTGTCTGAAGGACACTCCTCTCTTTTTTTGCCTGGTACCTGCACAGACCCATCCCCAACCTACAGAAAACCTCTAGCTAATTGTAAATGATGTTCCAGTCTAAAATTTTGCCTGACATACCTGTCACACCACATCTAGAGAGCTTATGAAAAGCCAGAGAAGGGCTGGTTACCAAAGCAGTGAGCAGATTCCAGCATTAGCCAAGCATGATTTGCACTCAGAGGCAGACTGCTTAAAAAGCGCACGGTCTCCACCGCTCCATGATACAACCCAAGGAAGGAAGATGGGGCTGAGCCTGGTTCCCCACTGCCTTCCCTCCCTCACATCTTTCTGTTCACAGGGGTCACTTTTTCCTCTTGGCTGCACCGTGAGTAAAGCAAACCTCGCACGGCAACAGAGATGGCTCCACAGGAAATAAAATAGAGAAGGACACAGTGAGACATTGTCAGAGCTAAATGATATCGCTGTTGCAGACACAGCCCCGTGCTCCGGCTGCTGCCTCTCCTGCTGATCACAAGATCAAAACCTTTTCCATAAGAAGAAAACGCAGCTTTCCTGCCTAGAAGTTTCTTGTGTTTTTGTTTTTAACAGAAGTAAGACAAAATTGCTCTGGGTAAAATATTCCCCAGGTCATGGATATACCTATTGCATGAAGCAGTTCCACTTCTGATGTTGCAGACTCTGCTGGAAGTCAGACTGTAGGAATAGTCACACCAGGGAATGCTGGAGACACAAAACTCTCCCTCCTAAGCAAGACACTGAGGTTCTGCAGTGGCAGCTGCCAAGGGGCTTCCTTCTGCTGCAAGCAGAAAAATAGCTGACATAGTTCTGCTTTTTTTTAATTGGATTCCTATTTATGTTTTTATCACTAACTGGCCTGACTCCTCAGCACACAAGCTTTTGTCACATAAGTAATTTCAGGGGCTGGGCACTGAGCTCAGTGCACACAACAAATGGTTGTCAAGCTGAATGGACGAGTTCAGCTGGGGAAGGACTGCAAGCCCTTTGCGGAGCTGGGCGCTGAAGAGCAGAAACCTGATAAATGAAAGCAATCCACAAACACGTGACTAAAAGAAGAAATAAGTAGTCTTTGTAAGTGTTCTGGCTCACGCACAAGATCCAGCTGAGCGCTAGTGTTACTTAACAGCCGTGATAATATTCTAAAATCATAACCAAAATCATTCCCCTCCTATTGGCAAAAAAAGTCTCAGAGCTCAGCTCACCCAGAGCGACACTTGCAATTCCCACAGCACTCTTCAGAGATGGCAGATGGATGATATCAGCGAGGCCTCCAACTAGCATCTCATATCCCCAAAGAATTATGACTTGACACAAGCGACATGAGTCCGCAGATCCACCCAACTGATTCACTGCAGACCCTGCTCCTTGCTCCTACTTAGCTACCTGATGATCTGCTACTGCCAGTCGTCCCCCTTAGGGCTGGCTGGATTTGAAACACTGAAGATTCATGTGCTGCAAGGGATGCAGCAGGGAAAATGGATCAGGGAACATAGACTGAAGGTAGAAATGCTGGTAAGCATCTCAGGCTCACAAATCCCAGACAACGTGAGACCTCAGGCTTCTGCAAGGACAAAAAGCAGCAAGTGCTCTATTAGCCCAAGGAGAGTTCTTTTCAGGATTAGCTGCTGTTGACTCACAGTGTGAGCTTGGGCAAGTAACTTGATCATTTGGGTCAGTTTGCTGACTCACAAATCCTAAGTGGACTCTAAGTACATTAAAGTTATGCCTTTTTACATTGGTGGAGAATCTTGTGCAACTAAACCACCTAGTAAGTTGGAGAGATGTGAGAAATTAACTGAGGTTTGGTAAGGGGCATCTTTTGTTGAATACACAAGGGGAGCAGAAATTCTATCGCTAATCTGTGTCAGTAAGAGGCACTAGTGGAAAGTGATGAAATGATGCTGATGACAACAGAGGACTGAGTAGCAATTACAAATAACTCCGCAATGTTTTAAGCTTCTACTCCGTGGTGTTACAGTGTCTGTGGCAATGTTGGAGGAAAGAATGATGATTTCAGGCAGAAAACACAGATCCAGGACGTTTCATGGATCTGGATCTATAAGGAGAAACGCTACAGCAGACCTTTCACATGCCACATGGCTAGGACAGGGAACCAACATCACAGGATCAGTGTGGTTGTAAACATATAGTACACCAAACATGGCCAAAATGCCAGGTGCTGATTCATGGGGTTGCCTTCTGCCCCTCACTGACCCCCACCCAGCTCCTATCTCTGTTCATCTTCCTTTGCACTCCCAAGGGAGGACACTGGCACCCGCTGTACTGGGTTTGCATGGCAAGGTTTTGGTAGCAGGGGAGCTACAGAGGTGGCTTGTGTGAGAAGCTGCCAGAAGCTTCACCCATGTTTGACAGAGCCAATGCCAACAGAGCTCCAAGACGGACTCGCTGCTGGCCAAGGCCGAGCCCATCAGTGATGGAGGTAGTGCCTCTGGGATAGCATATTTAAGAATGGGGGGAAAAAACCCCGCACAACAGCAGCTGCAGCTGGAGAGAGGAGAATATGTGAGAGCAACAACCCTGCAGCCCCCCATGTGAGCGCAGCAGGAGGAGGAGGTGCTGCAGGCCCGGAGCAGAGATTCCCCTCCAGCCCCTGGTGCAGCCCATGGTGAGGCTGGCTGTCCCCTGGCAGCCCAGGGAGGCCCATGCTGGAGCAGGGGCAGAGGGTGAGGAGTCCTCCCCCTGAGGAGGAAGGAGCAGCAGAGATAACGGGTGATGAACTGACGCCAACCCCCATTCCCCATCCTCCTGTGCTGCTGGTGGGGTGAAGGGAGAGAAAATCAGAAGTAAAGTTAAGCCCA
>NW_009623082.1:0-1189 GCF_000690535.1 Cariama cristata
TGGCCCCGTGTCCCTGCTCCCTATCCCTGCTCCATATCCCAGCCCCATGTCCCTGCCCCGTGTCCCTGTCCCATGTCCCAGCCCTCCAGACCGTGGTGGCTCAGGCCGGTCACGCAGAGTGAAATGGGGCTGTAGGTCCCAGCTCGATGTGCCGTGCCGGAACATGCCATGCCGGGCCGGACCATGCCATGCCATGCCGGACCTTGCCATGCCATGCCGTGCCGGGCCATGCCGCTGGCATGCAGCCCTTCCCAGGGCAGTGGGTGCAGACTGGGGGAACTTCAGATAGGGACAGCCCAGAGCTGCTGCTCCGAAGGAGCCAATTTCCATGCAAATGTCCTTATTAACCAAGGACAAGAGGAGGAACGAGCAGAAAACACCACATACAAGGGCAGAGCCTTTTTTTACAACGGATGCTTTTCAAAGTTGCAAATGAAGCATCAGCAGCTCTGTCATAGCCAGATTTTTTGCTGTCTGGATTCTCCAGCGATCCCATCCCCTCCCGGAGCTGGAGCTGGGGCTCCCTCCACTTCCCAGTATTGCCCAGCCTGGCCAGGTGCCTCGTCCCAGCCTGTCCCCAGCCACAGCCCGGCTGAAACACCAGCAACAGGAGGAAAACCAGGCACTGGTTGCAATGAGACCGATAAAGCATCCAGTCGGTTGTGCCTCGGCTGAGCCCGCAGTGCTTTGCTATGGCGTGTGAGGACGTGGTCCTGCTCGCTGTGTCCTGTCCCAAGGTCACTGTCCCCACGCTGCGTCCCCAGCTGCCCTCCCCGGGGCTCAGCCAGGGCATGCTCTCGTGGAGGGATGTGTCCCCGTCTTCGTCGCTCTTGGCAAGATCACTTCAGCTTCTCCTGCCGGCAGGAGGGCCCAGAAATCCTCCAGAAATGGCTTAGCCACTCCGAAAGATGCTGTCTTCATCTTCTGTGCCTTCATCCTTGTGTCCGCATGCTGCCCGGTGCGGGACAGGGACCCTGGGGGGGGACGTGGGGCTGAGCCGCCTCCGCTCCTGCTGCAGCCACCCCATTCCCAGGGCTCTTCCCGCTTCCCGGCAGCCCCAACCTGCTCCCGCTGTTTATTCCTGCACAGAGCTTTGTCTGCTGCCCTTAATCTGATTTTGTGCAGTTCAGCGCAGGAACGGCCGCCCTGCAAAGGGGAGCCTTGGGAGAGCGGCCGGGGGGGCTCAGGG
>NW_009623082.1:1492-3534 GCF_000690535.1 Cariama cristata
TGGGGAGGATCCCCAGGGCCATTTTCCCAATCTGGTTGAGTTTCTTGGTTTCTACCCTGTGATGGAGGGACTGCAGAGGGACTGGGAAACTGAGAAATGAACTGGGGTTACAGGGCAGCCACATTCCCTGAGTTGTCCCTGTGGTCCCCACAGCCCACCCATGTCCCGCTGAGGGACCCTGACCAGCACGTCCCCAGTGGGTGACCACACGCCTGGCCCTGCTCCCAGCCCTGGAGCGGGATCTGCCACCTGTGAAGGCAAGAAGGATGTTGGCCCCTGGCACAGGGGCTGAAATGAGTCCCTCAAGGTCCCTGACTTGGGGTTGCCACCGGTTCCCTGGGCAGTGGGACTGGGGACACCCAGGGCAGTGGGGTGCCCAGGGACATCGAGGGCAGTGGGATGCTCGGGGGTGCAGAGGACAGTAGGGTGCTCAGGGACATCAAGGGCAGTGGGATGCTTGGGTATACTGAGGACAGAGGGAAGCCTGGGGACATCGAGGGCAGTGGGATGCTCAGGGATACTCAGGACAGTGGGATGCTCAGGGATGCCCAGGGATGCCCAGGGCAGTGGGATGCTCGGGGTTGCTGAGGACAGTGGGATGCTCGGAGACATCGAGGGCAGTGGGATGCTCAGGGATGCCCAGGGCAGCGGGATGCTTGGGGGCATTGAGTGCACCTGAGGCTGGAGCACTCACCTGGCAGTTGCAGGAGAGGAGGGGTGACACCACGTCCGGAGGCCGGCGCAGGCGTCGGCAGCGTGCTGGCAGGCTCTGGTTGCACTGGCGGTCCCATCCCTGCCATGCTGGACCAGTGCCATCCTCAGGTGCCTGAGCAAACCTGGGAGCTGGGATGTCATAGCTAAAAACCTGGGCCTGTTTCATGTCCATCAGTGGCTGCTTTCCCTGCCCAACCCTGCTGCAAGGCAGAGCCAGAATTAAAAAATACTAATAAAGCACAAAAGTAGTCAAAATAAAATAGACTTGTTACAATGAACCCAACCTGAACAAACAAACGCTGCCATGATTCAATTAATGAAGCGGTTAAGCATATAATATTGTTAAGCAAAGCAAAACAGCCTTTTGATGTGTTAATCATACTTATGCCTGGCAAAAATCACTGAAAGCAAAGAAATCTGGGCCCCCACTTTGCGGGGGAGGCGAGGACGCAGGGACGGGAGCCAGCAGGCGAGGGGAGCGGGGTCGGGGTCCCTGGGACCCCAGCATTGCCCCACGGCCGGGCACCAGGATGGGGACGGAGGGGGACGGGAAGGGGCCGGCAGGGACCTGTGTGCCCCCGCTCACCTTTGCATGGCAAACACGTCTCCGATTTTATTTCAATTTCATTTAACCAAGGCAATTCCTAAGTAGCCCTGGGTCTGCGGCTGGCAGCGCCGGCTGCAACGCTTCTCTGGAATTTTATACAAAATGTTCTCCCAGTGGGAAAGAACCAATATCGGAGAGCTTGGGCAAAACCTGCCCCTGGCTTCAGCCATGGAAAGAAAATCAAATCAAATGGGAGGCGTGTGGAGCAGCAGCGGGGGAGGCCCCTGAGATCTGCGGGCTGGAGCATCAAGGGGACGTTTCAGCCTCTGTAGGTCCTTTGGGCAAGCACCAGAGCTGGCAGCTCCCTGGGGCATTCCCACATCAATCCTATTGGGAATCTTGGCTCTGAGAGTGGAGGAGAAAGCTGGTGAGATGGCGGGGCTACATGGAGGACAGGGTCTGTCCCTCTCCCAAAAAAAAACTCAGCCCCGTAGCAGCCACCAGAGAAGCCACTGCCGGTGCAGAGCTTATTTAATCTTATTTAGATGTGGCAAAAATGTGGTTTATTCACCCCTGCCCACAGTGGGGGCTCGGCTCCAGCACCCACCACCTCACGGGAAGAGCTGGCAGCACCCACGGTCACCGCAGCACCCGTGGGGACAGCACCGGTGCCCCCGGACCTGACCCTGGGGACAAGCGGTGCCCGGCGGGGTCCTGGGAATGGCGATGTACCCCGGGCACCCCGCAGCACAGCGTGGCTGGCGCTCCCCGGCGCAGAGCG
>NW_009623082.1:3939-4454 GCF_000690535.1 Cariama cristata
CCGCCACAAATTGTGTCCGAAAAGGAACTTGAAAGTGGTTCTGGGGCAATTCACTGGTTCTACAGAAGCCGAAAGCAGGGGTTAGCGGGGCTCGAACGGATCCCGTGGGAATTGCAAGTCCCTCCGAGGGGGCTGGGTGGGTGCTGCTCAGCTGTCGCCGTGCCTTCCCTTCACCCTCCCAGCAGCAGCAATTGAATAATTGATGCAATTTGAATAACGCTAAGAATTTGTAACGATATTGAAATGTAAAGATAAAAAGGAATGTAATCAAAAGCTGATGGCAAACGGTTGTTACCACGCACTCGGGGCAGGCGCGCCGCAGGGAGGGGGACGGGGACGGGGACGCCGAGAGCGGCGTTAATGAGCAGGAGAGGGGAGACAGCACCCGAGTCAGAAATAAGATGCAACGTTTCCACCCAGCTCAGCAGAGCCAGCACCGAGAGGGAGGAATTATTTAAATGCCAAATCATTATCATCCCAAACCGTATCCAGAGGAATTGATTGCTTTGCTCAGG
>NW_009623083.1:0-328 GCF_000690535.1 Cariama cristata
AAATTAAAGTTATTTTTCTGGGGGTTTTTTGGGTTTTTTTCAGATTGCATTTCAATCGTGACTCAACCCTCTGTTCGGAGAGGGCGACTTACAGCCCTCCCAAAGGAGCGAGGGGCCAGCGCACCCCAAAACCAGCTCTGCAAAGGCCGCGCCAAAGGGAGAAGGGAGCAGAGAGCACCCAGAGCACACACACCCCCCATGCAGGCTCCTTGCCTTTCTCTCCGCACCAGCCCAGCAGAAACGCACCCTTGGGGGGCACCCAGCACCGAGGAGCAAGGTCCCGGTGCACCCTCGGCGGGGGGCTCCGAACCCCCGGCCGGCCCCATAC
>NW_009623083.1:509-774 GCF_000690535.1 Cariama cristata
GCCGAGGGTGCCCCGATGCACCCCGGAGCATTAACCGCCCTGGTACCCACAGGGTGCCCCCAGCCCCAAAAAACTCACCCTGCGTTCAGCAAAAAATAGGAGCAACGAGAGATGCGCTCGCTCGCGGGCGGCGTGTTGGCACCGGTGTGGTGCCCAGCGTGCCGGCGGCACTGACTCAGCCGGGGCTGGGCCACCCTGGGGTGCTGGGCGCTGAAACAACCTCCCAAAATAAATAAATTACAAATAAAAATAAACGAAAAATAAA
>NW_009623084.1:0-260 GCF_000690535.1 Cariama cristata
TGCACACGTGGGCACACGCTGCCACACTCCTCCCCAGGGAGAAGGAGGGGACCCATCCGTGTGGCCCCGGTCCCCACCCCCGCTGCCCTCCTGCACCTTTGCCTCCGGGCAGCAGGGAGGCTTTTTTGGGGGTACCCTCCTCCCCAACCTCCCTTGGACCCCGGTGCGTGGGGCACCCTGTTCCTGCGCCTCACCGGGGCCCAGCAACGTGTCACATTTTGGGGACACACACACACAAGATGGGAGGACACACATGCGAG
>NW_009623085.1:0-293 GCF_000690535.1 Cariama cristata
GGCGAGGGCTGTGGGACTTGGGTCGCCCCGTCAAGAGGGGCGGTTGAAGGATGCAGCTCCCCGATTCTTCCCCGACCTTCTCAAGATCTGAGATTTCTGGTCCTCCCAGCATCCGCCCTTCTCCGGGACGTCCCACGCTCCCCGACTAAGGGAAGGGGAAAGCTCTGGGCTGGAGAAACCTGGAGGAAGAGTTTAACTTGAGTCCGGACTTGCATCTTCCTTGGTTTTTCCTTCTCTCTCCTTGCAGAGCCGGGAGGAGAGCAGGTGCCCGCAGGCACAGCCCTCCGCTCCCA
>NW_009623086.1:0-539 GCF_000690535.1 Cariama cristata
CCGTGCCCAGACACAGAGCCATTCCTTCCTCAGGAAAGGGCACCCTGGGGACCCCATGGCAACGGGGGGATGCCCGAGGCTGATGGACTCCATGTGCGGTGGGGAAGGGGCTGCACTTGGCACCCACTGTCACCCAGTGCGGCTGGCGCCACCCCGCCGGGACGCCACGACAAAAAAAAACCAGACGACGTGTGCTGGGGGGCGAGGGCTGCAGGCAGGAGGCAGCTTGCCCTGGCCCCCTCCCCAGGGAGCCCACTCGTGCCAGGGCCGATCGCCTCCTCCCCAGGCAGGACAGGGCTGAGACCTCCCGCACTCATCTCATGTCAGCTGCACTGCAGGATCTGCCGCCGCCGGCTGTTGGAAAGTTAAAAATTCCTTGGGCCCCCCCGGCCCCACACCAGCAGGTCTTTTCCTGCTCCAGTCCCAGCTCCCACAGCTGCGGGACAATGTGCCCGGGGAAGCGGGACAGCTGACACCACATTTTCCATTATTAGCCCCCATCCATCACCGGCACCGTAAGGTGCCTATGATGGCACGGG
>NW_009623086.1:579-2535 GCF_000690535.1 Cariama cristata
ACGAGCTGCCCAAGGTCACCACCGACCCCAGTGACACAACCCTGGAGCCCCAACCATGCCTAGCCCTGCGCCTCGTGCCCGGTCAAGCTCTGGGTGTTGGGACTTCATTGACCCCCAACACCAAAGCCTGCCCGTCTCCTGCTTTGCCCACCTTGCCCAGGCCTGGGGCTGCCAGAGGGTCTGTGAGGGGAGCAGAGGGTGAGGGTGAGAGTGTTTTGGGGAGCCAGAGCTGGGTGCCAGGGCAGAGGCAGCGGGGTCTCTGCCAGCAGGGAGCCTGCCTGGAGGCGGAGGGCGAGCACACCATTTCCAGGCAGCTGCGTGGGAGCGTAACACAATTATGGCATCTCTCCCTTCCCACTGCCAGAGCTGCTCTGCTCCCCAGGCCCCCCTCTTGCCGCTGCCTGCGCTGCCAGGGGTGCCCGCTCTGCCCCCGCCCGCTACTCCAAGCACAAGCAAGCTCGGTGGGGACAGAGCTATGGACATGTCCGTCCAGCGCGGGATGCAACGGAGCAGGCGGAGGAAGGATGGCAGATCTCCCCGGACCTCTCTGGAGGGGCTTGTGCACAAGCAGCAGCATCCCTACCTGGGCTGAAACCTCTCCTCCAATTTGGGGCTAGATCGGTCTCTTCATCCTTGTCTCCTGGGAAAGCACGGAGCGCAAGGTCACACTTCCATGGGGCTCAGGGACACACGCACCCCCGCATCTCACACGTACTCTCCTGTCTCCAGCCCACGCAACGGGCCAAAAGCTTTAGAGGACATCAACTTCCAGCGGCAAAACCCCGGAGCCACCCCCAGGCCGGTAATTAAACCCCAGCCACTCTCCTGTCTCAGGAGCCTCCAGATTTTGCTGTTTGTTTTATGAAAATGATGAGTCAGTTTTTAAACAGCAAAAGCCTGTGTTTATCTGTGTTTTTCTCTCAAAACGAATGAAAAATCTGTTGCCATCAGCTCCTCTTCTCACGCCATATGTTGACTGTGCTACGACCGCCAGATTCAAAAGGAACCATTACCATCGTGTCTCTAACGAGGCACCTTTGGGGGCTTTCACTCTCCAGCCACTCGCAACCTTCAGCAGTTGAAAGGAAGGAGGGAAAAGAATCGCTGCAAAATGATGAATTTGGGCGCTATTTAGCATTGGGGTGGTTAAAAAGCAGCATTTTTGCTGGACAAGTTTGCTTTAAAGTAGGAATTCAGTCATGGAGAAACCCCTGTGTTTTTAGGCCGGTTGCAATCTATATACGTTATCATTTTGCAAGCATTCCCTTCTTCCAGGAACTCTTCAACAATCTGTTCCTGGAGAGGCTCCAGCACTTTTCTGGGTCGTTTCTCCGACACGAAGCACTCCAGTTGCCACCGGGCCCATTTCAAGCCTGACTATGGCGTTTTCTGGCGAGGGGCTTCTGGCTGGGAGAGCCATGAAACATCATTCAGCCTGTCTGTGCCTCAGCTTTCCAACTGCAAAATCCCTGTTACCACTCCCACCTAGAGGTTAGTTCACAGGAAAATACCAATCCCTCCTCTCCTCAGCAGTGCCATAACCCAATCGCTGCAAAAGTGGAACGGGATCCAAAGCGGAAAGCAAGCAAGATCCACGATCCCAGCTCGCCAACCTCCTGCACCAACCTCTGGGCATTCAGACCGCCCTTTAGGGTGGCTTCTTGGGAAAGAAGGAACGACTGCAGCCCAACGCTGGAGAAACAGAAAACCCGTTTCTTGCTAGGAAAAGCAATGGGACAAAGCTGACGTTAAATTCTTTGTAACCTACAGCTTCCTGGGCAGGCACGGAGGGTGAGGAGGGACAACCTGCGCCCAGGTTTCCTCGGGTCCAACAACGACCCTGAACCCGGGCTGGGGACGATCTCCCGCAGCCCCCCGTGTGAGGGGAGGCCTGCAGCGAGGGCAGGGCTGGGCCCTGCGCCCTTCGGCCCTGCATTGCCCACCCCGCGGAAGGCC
>NW_009623087.1:0-1840 GCF_000690535.1 Cariama cristata
AAGGGAGGGATGGGAGGAAGGTGTTTTAAAATTTGCTTTTCTTTCTCATTAGCCTATTCTGATTTGATTGGTAATGAATTAACCTAATTTCCCCAAGTTTTGCCTATGACAGTAATTGCTGAGTGATCTCTCCTTGTCCTTGTCTCGACTCACGAGCCTTTCATTATATTTTCTCTCCTCTGTCCAGCTGAGGAGGGGCAGTGAGAGAGTGGCTTTGGTGTGCACCTGGCATCCAGCCAGGGTCATTCCATCACATTATGTTAATCAGTGGTGTGAATTTAATTCAGCAGTTTTCAGTTATGTGAACATAATGAGAAATTAACTACAATTAAGATTTATCTCATGCATTTGCTTTTGTTCAACTCTTTGTAAATTTTGCTGTAAACTGACTAAACAGTCTTATGAGAAATGAATGGACGTGGAACTACACACAAAACCTCACTGTCCCTAGTATGTTTAAAAAGACTTCAAAGAAACTGTAAATTTTTCCTATTAAATAAAGCATAATATATGGAGATATTCTTCTACATATAGAATTTTTAGGTCTAAGATAAATATCACGCTGTCTTAAGTTGTTGCAGTTAGAAGGACTTCTTAATCTCTTCCCGAAGTATTTCTAAAAATTCTAATTGAAATACTACAAAGTTGCAAAGATTACGGAACACAAAAGAACTTTTTATTATGCTTAGTCATCATCTAGATAGGCTTATAGTATTTTGTTGAGAAGATTATTTTAATTAGTTCTCAGGTATTTCTTTCCAAATTATTTGGTCTCTTCAAGAAAAAGTAGAGGTAGAAATCTTTCCTGAGTGATGCCAGCTTTTTATGTATTTTATGGATAATTAGGAGATTTCAAACTCTAAGCTGATGACAAAAATTACAAAAACTGTATGAGATAACTAGAACTCAATAGAAATATTTTTCCTGTGATTATGATGACTTATAATGCATTTTGTTTCTGAAAGGGTATGATTGTAAAATGGTTTCCATTGCTTTTTTGGAGGTTTTTTATGTTTGCACGTTAAACTCTGTAAATGTCAACAAAGAAAGAAGTATTTCTGATCACAACCATGGTAAAATAAAGGCAGTTCTTTCCCACACTCTGCTCAGTTGACATGGAAAATTCCTTCCTCAATGGAATTCTTAAATGCGCAGGTATTCTTTTATATACTCGTCCAGCTGTTACTTCTTTGTTATTACTTCAGTAGGTTACCAGTAATTCAGAAATGTTTATTTCCACTGCAAAGAAATACTTTTTTTCTGCCTTTAGTGGAGAATATAGGATTTGCATTTGGTTCTAGATCTGTCCATAGGCTTTTTTAGTGCATCTGATTTGCTTAAAGTTGTACATCTGTCATTTCTAATTCTAGTTTCACCACTGTGCTAGCAAAATAGAGAGTACTATAAAGTTAGGTAACCATGAATACAGGTAATGAAGTATTTCTACAAAATTATCTTCAGGTATCAAAGAAGATATATATGTCTTTTATTTCTGGTACTATCTCTGGGCCCTATTGATGGTCACAGACATTGTGCAAAAGCAGTGCAGTGTGTTTTTTACAGTAACAGATTTTTAGACTAGCTGAGGCTTTGGTCTGAAAAGAAAAAAAAATGTTCATTTTGCTGTAGTCTTTTACACTGTAATTTCTGGATTCAGTAGTGATCTTGCTCTGTGACTCAAACAGGAAATTTGGCTGCAGTGATACTAGTGAGTTAGAGCTGGTTCCAATTGATTCCACTTCTTGTCTATCCAGAAACTGCATGCATGTTACTTAATTCATGGAAAACATATTTATTATGGCTAGTTGTGAGAGAAACATGACAAATTGGTTAACCACAA
>NW_009623088.1:0-332 GCF_000690535.1 Cariama cristata
AGCTCCCCCCGTACCGACTCACCCCGTGCTGACAGCACCAGAGTGGTTAAATCCTGCTCTCCTGGGCCTTCGAGCATCGAGTTGATCTCAGGGTGATCTCGACGGGTGGCAGGGTGAGGGGCAGCTCGGCGAGTTGGGGATGATCCGAGAAGCGCTTTGCTGCGCTTGTGCCACGATCAGGGCTGGGTGCAGGGAGTTTCACGGTGCACCAGAGGGAGGGGGGCACCTCCTTCCCACCTGAAAGCCGCGCCAGCGGCATGGCCACGCGATCGGCTGCGTCCTTCCTCAGCTGAGTTTTCTCCGGGCATTGGCCGGCTGGAGCCAGCGGGGAG
>NW_009623088.1:591-894 GCF_000690535.1 Cariama cristata
AGAGGGGACCCGGTTGGCGGGGCAGTGGGTACGACCCGGGGCTGGGCCGAGCCGGCCCGCGGGCACTGAGAGTTGCAAGTTGCCTGATCCCGATGGTTTTCCACCCCTTTTGGCTCCCCAGAGCAGGACGGTGCTGGCATTGATCCCCCACCCCGCTGGCTGAGCCAATTCCTCTCGCAGCAGCCCAGAGCCCTCGTGGTGCTCCGGGAACTGCAGCGAGGGCCTGTTACGGCAGCGGCACACAGAACCGAGCGGTGCCCCGCTGGTGGAAACAAGGCACCGGCCCCCTCGTGCGCGGCGAGG
>NW_009623089.1:0-1441 GCF_000690535.1 Cariama cristata
GGTGGAGCAGTCCTTCAGTGCCTCCGGTGAGTCTCTGGGAGCCTGCAGTCCCTGGCTCCCTTCTCTGCTGTGGGGAAGCCCTTGTTGGTGTGTGTCCCCCCCTCCCCAACCCACACTCTTCCTCCCCAGTGGACTCGGATGATGCCACAGTCTGTACCCCCTCCCTGCTGAGCTCAGCGCCAGCCACCAGTGGAGTGACCCCCTATGGAAAGGAGACTGTGAGCACCCCGCCACCCTCCCCGTCTGTCAGCAGTGGCCTCTCAGGTGCTGGGTAAGGAAGCCCCACTCCATTTGAGGTGGGAGGGGGGGAGGGGGCCTGGGGGTTATTGGGCCAGCGTGCTCCCAGGGCAGGCTGCATCTGGGCAATGGGGAGGGAGAAGAGCAAGGACAGCACTTGTGCGCTGCATGGTGCTGCCCATCTTGCCCAGGTCTCTCAGCCCTGGTGTGGAGGTGATGGGCCTACAAGTGGACTACTGGACAACACAAGGGCTGGACAGGAAGAAGGAGGGCGAGAAACGGGAGACGGGTATCAAGAACACACTCAAGAGCAACTTCCGCTCACTGCAGGTCAGCCGTATCCCCAGCACAGGGGAGCTGGTGCCCCGTAGCACCATGGCCATGACCGTGGTCACCAAGGAGAAAAACAAGAAAGGTAACCAAGCCCACCCTGGGGTGCTCTCCGGCTGTGGAGGCCACAGTCCATTGCAAAAAAAAAAAGGGCAGGGGGGAGGGAGCCCATAGGAGGGCAGGGCTGAAACCAGTGCAGCCAGCCCTGAGGTGAGGGCTCCCACCCAGGGCTAGGCGGGGCATCCTAACATTGGTCCTCTCTGTCCTCGACCCCCCAGTGATGTTCCTGAGCAAGAAACCAAAAGAGAAGGACCTGGAGCCCAAAAGCCAAGTCATTGAAGGGATCACACGCCTCATCTGCACAGCCAAGCACCAGAACACCATGTTACGAGGTGAGGGGAGGCACAAGCCCCACGGAGCGGTAGAAGGGAAGACTAAGAAGCTTGGGGTGGACCTTACCAAGCTGTGGCTTCACCTCACCACACCTTCTCCTCTCAGTCTCCATAGATGGGGTAGAATGGAACGATGTGAAGTTTTTCCAGCTGGCAGCACAGTGGCCAACGCATGTCAAGTACCTCCCTGTGGGCATCTTTGGCTACTCGAAGAGTGTGTGAGAGACGTGGGGGGCAGCCCTAGGATGGAGCTGTGGAGTGTCGCAGGAGGAGACAGGGAGACGGACATGCTTTTGGCCCCTCTCTTCTGTGTCCCAGCCCCTGCCTACTCTGCAGTGGGAGATATCAACCCGCACTGCTCCCTGTGGGCCAAGAACCCTGAAGGTGAGGCCAGTGAGACCAGGTCTGTGCACCCTCCAACACCAGCCAGGGCACCACGCCATCTGCCTCCCATGACCCCCAACAGCAGCCTGGGACAAGGG
>NW_009623090.1:0-361 GCF_000690535.1 Cariama cristata
GGAGGAATCGGCCCTCCGCCTGTTCCCAAGGCAGAGACACGAAGGGTTCAATACGGACAGGTAGAGCTCACCAGCCCTGAGTGACCAGACTGGAGGCAGGAGCCATGGGGGGGGAATTTTTCAGGGTGGGAGCTCACCTCTAGTGGGAGCTCACCTCTCCATCACCAGCCCCCCCAACCTGGAGGTGAGTCGGGGCTGTGGGGAGTTGCTGTCGGATGGGATGATCCCTCAGGCTCTGGGGGGGGCTCTGGGGGCACTGAAGGGTCCCCCTGCCTGGGCTCAGCCTCACGCACAGGAGCCAGCCCAGAGAACTGGAGATGCTGAGGAGGGTCCAGCCCTCGGTTTGCATCTGGCAGAAAAA
>NW_009623090.1:379-2079 GCF_000690535.1 Cariama cristata
TGCAGGGCAGCCGGGATTGTGAGGGTGCCCAAGAGCCTGCTGGCCAGAAGGGCTTTGGGAGCCCTCCCGGGCAGTGCCATGGCTTGTTGCTCTCTGATACCATGTGTAGGTTATCAGGTTTTTCACCTTGCGCCTTGGATGTATAAATAGCCTGAGCGAAGGGTGGACGCATGGTTTGCTCCAGGTGCTGGCGGTGCCACCTCCGAGAAGAAATGGGAGTGTTGGTGCCATGAAAGTGATTTGCAGTAGGAGGGAGGGACAGTGGGTGAGTGTGAGTGTGGGCACCGGTGAGATCAGGTCTCCTCACCGCGGCTGCGCGAACCCGGGGCTCGGCTGCCTTTCTCTGTCTGTCGCTAGCCCAGCCACCGCCCGAGCAGTCGCCATCCACGGTCTTTCCCCAGCAAAAGCCCTTTCCAGCAAGCGACTCTAGCAGCAGGGGATGGGTGCGACAGCCCCGCGCTCACCCGCAGCCCACGCCAGGGTCTTGGAGCCCCGCGCTCACCCCCAGCCCACGCCAGGGTCTTGGCCCACGGTGGGAGCACAGGGCAGAGGAGTTCAGGCATCCCCAGGAGCAGCCCCACTCCACAGATCTGCGCCTTCTCCCTCCATCTCCCCTTCCTCTGCACCACCTACCGGAGCCCGGCTCTGAAATGATATCCTTTCCACATCCCCATCCCGGCTCTCCCGCCAGCCTTAACCCTCTCCTCGCTGCTCTGCCACTTGCAGCAGCCCTGACCTGACCTTCACGCCTGCCGGAGAGGGACGTGGGCCATGGAGCAGTGGTGTGGCCATGCCTCCAGCCAGCCCACCGGCATGGGGGCTGCGTGGGCTTAGCAGGGCTGCCCAGCCCAGCCCCACCCCAAAGGCAGCTGTACCAGCCCCACGCCAGCACCGCAGCCCAAACCTTTGTTCGACCCCCTTTCTCCACAGCCGTTCGCCCGGTTTCAAATTCATGCCTTGTCCCTCTCCTGGACCTCTTGCAAATGCAAATGGCCAGTAGCACCCCGTGCCTGTCCCAGGTGCCGTGGAGCTGAGGGGCAGCCTCGCTCTCCAAATGCACGAAGCGCTGCTCAGCCCTCCACCCATCCCAGCGGCGTGGGCTGGGGCTCGGTGGGAGGAGATGTCTGGGCTGGCCATGCCTTCTCGCCTGCTGCTCCTGGCTCCTGCCTGGAGCACATTGGCTCAGTAGCTTAATACCATGGAGGAGCAGTGGTCCCTGAAGCTCTTGAGCTGAGGGGCAGCCTCGCTCTCCAAATGCACGAAGCGCTGCTCAGCCCTCCACCCATCCCAGCGGCGTGGGCTGGGGCTCGGTGGGAGGAGATGTCTGGGCTGGCCATGCCTTCTCGCCTGCTGCTCCTGGCTCCTGCCTGGAGCACATTGGCTCAGTAGCTTAATACCATGGAGGAGCAGTGGTCCCTGAAGCTCTTAGCCTAGCAAGGCTGGTGAGCAAGGCCGAGAGAGAAGTGTGTCCCTGGGCTAAAGCCTCCGTGTCTTCCTACAGACATGCTGGGGCATTTTCCCCATGGGCAGGCCCTTCTGCCCCCTCCCTGGTGCCTGCCACTCTGGGACAGGGACAGGCCCTCCCTGGAGGCAGCAGTGTCCCTGACGAGGGCTTTGCAGATTACCAGGTAGCAGGAGGGGGCTTCTCCTCCCGTCTCGGCTGTAAGTCCCTGGGCGGCAGCTCGGGGCTGGACGGGGCC
>NW_009623090.1:2103-11740 GCF_000690535.1 Cariama cristata
GGGCAGCCCCAGCTGTCACTGGGGCTCTCGTGGGACGGGCAGGAAACGACTGGAGGAGGTAGTGGAGCTGAGTTTACCGCACCTGGGGAAGAGTCAGGTTTTCCAAGCCTCTTTGTGGAGGGATTAATTACAAAAGGGATGGTTATACTTCTGTGATACTGTACCATGCTGCAGTTACACTACACCTATAACGTAATTACTCTGTGATACCTCTAATTACCACTGTTTCATATCACCGGAAGGTTAACAGCATGACTGAATGACTTATTATTCCTTTAGTTTCCTACTTAATACAGTCCCTGTAATGATGCTGAAGTTTCTACTGCATGATGTATGTAACAAGTATAAAATCCTGTAACGTGAGGTTTTGTTTCAGGGGTTGATAAATCACTTTATAGTAACGCCACAATTATAGTGTAATTATAGTGTAATTACAGTTGCTGAATTATAAAGCACAACTGAACCTATTGCGGTTCGATGAGGATTAATACCCCCCATCAGGTGTTGCTTCATGGGTGTGGTTGTCTCTGGGCAGTTACGGGCCCAGATGTGTTGGACAGCTGTTGGGTGCGGGCTGCTGTGACAGTTCTGGGGTGACACCTGTGTTGGGGCCAGAGGTTGGACCCTGTCCCCTTGAGGCAGGGGGCACATCTCTGCAAATGTCCTGGTGGAAAATGCGACTCCACCAGCTCTTTTGCGAAGCTTCGGGTGTAGGAACTGCTGGAGAGACACTTTTCCATGTCACCTCAGCTGCGTCCTGCCAGCCCTTGGGTCCCCTCTTGGCTTGCGGCTCCTTGGGCTGTTTGCTTGGGCAGTGCTGGCACTGGGGTGGATGTCAGCGGTGTCTTTGGCTTGTATTGACTCCCCTTCCATGGTACATGAGCACAGTGTGCCCATACTCACCCTTAACACTCGGCACCGGCCACCATGGCAGTGGTTCGGAGCCAACGAGAGGAGGGCACAACTGGCGGTGCAAGTCGTGGCACAGCTTGGCAAGGGAGGGTGTTTGCCTGGCTCTCGAACACATCCAATGCACTGAGTTGGCAGCTCTCCTCCGTTCTCTGCTAAATCTCAAGAAGAGAAGGGAGCAGGGTTTATCCTAGCATGAGCAGAAATGGCTTTTGGTGGGAAAAGAGCCAGAAGAGTTTGTCAGGTAGCGGGGAAGGCTAGGATGAGAGAGAAGAGGGCTACAAATGCTTAACTGAAATCAAACAACTCAAGAAAAATCAAGGGAGAAAGCAACTGGAGGCCATGGCCTCAATTTTCTTCTGAGTCATTTTTTCCCCCCCTTCTCTCTCTCCATCCGGGGGAGTGAAAATTGGAGCTTGTGGAGGGGAATGGCTGCATGGAGAGAGATCTCCATGCCTTGCTGCCTGTCCCAGCTCCCCCTGACCCTGGCTGGGGACACAACTTCCTCACAGCCACTTTTGGTGGCTGTTTGAATCTGCAGCCTTTGGGACAGTGTCAGGGCATGTGTGATACAGAGAGGTAGAGGAGCATCTGAGGACAGGGCTGGCTTGGGGAAGGGGAGAAACACCAGCTGTAGCCCCCGCCCCGTGCTTCCCCAGCCCTGGAGCGCTGTCAGCAGCGCAGCGTGGCCTCTGCCCCCCCTTGGCACGGCCAGCCGGGAGACCGACAGGTCGCACAAAGGTGGCCATGTCTGAGCAGGCAGCGTTAATTGTCAGCTTGACCGGGGCAATTGAATAAATGCTGATAAACGCCACAGAGGGCCTCATCTCCTCTTTAGCCCGGGCAGGGAGCATGAGGCTCCCTCCATCCCTGAGAGCAGCAGGTCACGCCAGCTGGCTCGGGACAGGGGGACAGCAGGGGGAGCGCCCAGCTGGAGAAGAGACCCCCACACCGCTGGAGTTAACAGCTGTGCTGGGGCAAGACCCAGGTGATTCCCACCTTGCGGGAGCAGCAGTTAGGGGTGACCAACAGAACCCCTCCGGGCCATGCCCTGCCCTGCCAAGAGGACGCACAATGTCTTGATGCATTGGCAGCAGCATGGCCATGTGGGGGGAGCCCTGCCATGAGCCCCACCAGTGGCTCTGGCCTCCCTCTGGCCTCGCCAGCACCTCGGCCCCTGTCCCTTGCTCTCCCCAGCCCCATACCCCATCCAAACAGCAACTCCTAGTAGCATGGGACCAGGCTAGGCAGGAGATCAGCATCCCTGGCATGGGGGCTGGGGAGTTTGGCTTGGTTTTGCTCGTTCTCCCAGTTAAGCACAGAAATGGTTTCTGTTTAACCAGCCTGCATGATTTCTTCCATATTTTTTTTCATGTGTCTCTATAAACCAGTCAGCCTTTCAGTGCCCATGGCATCCTGCAGTGGACATGTGTCTACACATGGACATGACTCTCCTGGGCTCCAGAGCGGTACTCAGGTGTCCTTGTCAAAGGCCAAAGGGTTTGCCCACGGAAGCTGTCATGTCCCTTGTCTCAGGGCTGGGGTTGGTGTCCTGAGCTGGGGACAGTCCTGCGGGTGAGCCAGAGGGTCTCCACGGGGAGTGGGGACAGGGTGAGGAGGTGCAGGACTGGGCTGTCCCTCTCGGGACATGGTTCCTGCAGCCCAACACCATGCTCAAATGGCAAAATACCTGCTGGCAGCCATCGGGCTGGGCTGATCGCCTGCTTTGGGGGACAGGCTGGCCCCTGCTCCCTGAGGGATGTGCCCATGAGCATCCAGCTCCTGCCCTTGCTGCTGTGGGGTCCCTGGGCTGGGCACCCGTGATGCAGCCCAGCCCCTGCCAGCCTGCAGAGCCCTCGCTTCCCTGGCAGCCCTTTCCTCCCTGCCACCCCACATTGCTCTTCGTTGTCTCAGTAGGACCCACCATTTTTTTTTTTGGTCACTTCCATTCCGTTTCTTCGTCAGAATACAAAGCATTAAATATCGCTCTTGTAATTATGGTTAATTTCATAACCAGCACCTTAATTGGATTGGTCTCTGATGGGGAATTCTCGTAGGAGGGAGCAGCAGAAATATTTTGACATGATCTATTCTTTCAGCTCTTTGTTTGGATTTGAGATGTCGAGTGTGAAATGGGAAACAACTGATTTAGACCTCAGAGGCAACCTGAGGCTTGCAAGCAAAGTCTGAGCACTCTTGGAGGCTCTTCTTACCCTCTGCGCAGGCAAACCTCTCCCTCCCGTACCTGAACCCGGCCTGTCCCCACCACCCCTTTGGAGTGGGGGCAGTCACAGGGCGCCAAATTGATATGGTCTAACCCAAAATGGGAGGTGGGGAGCCAGGGAGGGAATTACGGGTGAGCACTGGCCTGGCGCTTGCTTCTGCCCCAGCCCCGCTGGCAAGTGGCTCGTGCGTTGTACCATGGAACAAGGCACGGCAATGAGGATTAGGTAGAAAAAAACAGGCGGCAGCTGTAGCCGTGCTTTAAATGAATGAGCACTGAAGGAGCCAGATGAAGGAAAGGAGTTGGGACCACAGTGGTGAGCAGCGTGAAAACCTCCTTGCCCAGCCCATGCTGGGGCAGCAGCCTGGCACCACTCTGCAAGCTCCCAGTGGGTCCCAGTCTGCCACCGGGACCTCAGGGATGTGAGCGACACCCAAAGGGACACCTCTTTTCTGCTGGGAATCGGGCAGGCAAGGGCCCACCGGCATCCCCAGGCCTGGAGAGGGACACCAGCCCTGGTGAGCCAGGTTATTTCAGCACCACTGCCGAGGGCAGCAAGACCTGTGGGGGCCCCGGGGACACCCCGGCGCTCAGCTGGGGCTGTGCCGTGCCGTGGCCGTCCCACGGAGCTGGCGTGCTGTGTATTGCGCTGCCGCTTTGGGCTTGAGCTATGATTTGCTCTGGGAAACATGGAATTGCGTTGCCGTTAGGTGCTGCCATTAAACTGATTTGTGCTCAGCCTGTTTATCCTTTTCAATGGGAAACGATACAGAAACTGAACCGAAATGGAAACCCTGGCCTTGCATTTCCGATTTAATTTCTATGCGCTGTATTTCCCTGTGATTACTTTTGTTCTCGCACACAGCCCGGAGTGCAGGCTCTGTGTTATTATCAACATCACTGGGGAGAAGGAGGAAGGGGTGGAAAGCATCTCTTTCAGCTCAGGCAAAACACAGCAAAACCATCCCAAAGCAGCCCTCCGTTGAGGGCAGCGGGGGAACCGCTCCATCCTCACAGTGGGTCCGTCCTTCTTCTCCATGCCCACGGGCTCAGCGCAATCACCTGCTGGAAGACAGAAAAAGCCGAGGAATGGCACAGCTCCCCATGGTGCAGCTGAGGCTGCCAGCGTGCTGACACCCCTTATCGTAGGCATTAAACCGATTGCGCTCTTCGCCTCTGCTCCAGCTGCTTCGCAGCCGCGGGGCAGTGCTGTCTGCCCTGCGCCGAGCCCGTCCCTGGCATGACGCTGCGGGACACGGCGCATCGCCTCTCGGGACGCCTTCCCAAAGCACCTGGGATTTGCTGAGGCGCAGCACCCGCAACCAGCGCCAGCTCAGCTTGCGGCACCCTTGCTAGTGAAATCAATGCGCTGGATTTCGTGAAATTGCCCTAAAAAATCCCAGCGTTTCCGGTGCTTCATTTTTGCCTCTGAACCAGCACTTTCCACCTTTTCCTTCTTGCTTGGTGGGGGTCTGAGGTTTGGGTGCAGTGCCAGGACCGCAGGAGCGCCATGTGCAGCCCCCATACCTGCAGAGGACACACATCAGCGGGGCTGGCAGCACCTGGAGCACGAATCCTGGCCAGGCCACATCCCGCAGCACCTCCCCGCCCGCAGGGATTTGGGCTGGGAAGGGCTAGTGAGGCGGTGACCCCTCGTCCCCGGCTGGCTGGCATTGCCTGGCCACTTGCACCCGCAGCACCCGCTCTGCCCGGCTTCGTGGGTACGGCTGACTGCAGGACAGGCGGGCTCAGCCACGGCTTAGCACAGTTTGTTTTTATCTAATCTATTTTATTGTTGAATGAAACAATAACAGCAAATACAGCCCCTGAAGACAAGCCATAAATAATGCAAAAATCAAACAAGCGAGAAAGGGGGAAAGAAAAAAGAATTGTACATGTAAAACCAGCACCGAGAGACCCAGGCTGGGAAGAGGAATCTTCTCTCCACATTTACCAGCGCTCATGCTTTCTTTGGCTCCCTTTTTTCTCCACTTCTCTCTTTCTGGAAATTCCTGCGGCACTAAATTTGTTCTTATGTGAACAAAACAATAATAACTGGGAGGAGGAGAGAGCAAGAGATCTGGCTTGTGGGAAGGAGCTGGGAAATGGGGTGGATGGAGAGGACCAGGGCTTTCATCTCTTGCAGCGCCTTGAAACACAGCCATGCCCCTGCCCGAGCCCTCCACCCTGCTCTGCCCCTGCGTTCCCACTGGAGACGGAGCAGGGACAGCTCTGCCGATGTCACCCGGCGTTTGTCGGTCCTGCCAGCACAGCACACACATGCCCTCATTGCCCTGTGCAGCTTGTCCTGCCGATGGCTTATGGCAGAGCCATCTTTGCGGGGCTGGGCTGCAGTCGGCCTCTCCCAAAAGGCTTCCAAGGCTGCTTATTTTAGGCAGCAGTATAAAAATATCAGGGCCAGTCCTAAAGGGAGGTAAATCAGCAGGTTTCCCTGGAGTCAGCGAAGCTGCTGGGTTTATGTCATCTGAAGTCCTCTCGCTATTATCCTAAAGGTTTCCAGAGGAAGACGCAGCACTCCGGAGCAGCCCTTAGACTTTTCTAGGTATCCCGCGCTGGTAGGGGTGTTTAAGGGATGTGTCATGGGAACAGCAGCGGTGCCACAAGTACAATCAAAGCTTAAATTAAACATAAGGAACATGACCAGACCCTGGCATGAGCATTGCCCTGTAGCACTGCAAGCTCAGGATGCGCTCCCTGGTCCCCGCTTGCTGCAGCAAAGTACCAAGTTTGGGACTTTGCTCCAGGGTTTCTGCCTTCAAGCAGTGGCAGGGAGGCAGTGGGGACACAGCGGCTCGGACTCGTGGCTATGAGAGGGGGCTACATCGCAAAGCTTCAGCGATATCCCCTTATGGCCCCGTGGAGTGAGTTTGCTCATGAGGCCAGGGTGTTGGGCTGGGTTGGCATTTGCTCTCCTGCTGAGCCAGCCCTGGCTAAAGGAGGGCAGAAGGCACTGGGAGTGCTCCCTCATCTCTGCTTGTGGCCCTGGTTTTCTGCTGCTGGAGCTGACGGGTGCCCCAGCCCCACTTCAGGCACCAAGCAGAGCTCCAGGGTGCTGCAGATCCATGGGACGCCTTTTGGCAGGGGCTGATGGCTGGAGGGGAGGGGATGTCCCCAGGTGGGGAGCGGTGGGGAGGGAGCAGCTGGCCTTGGTGCCAGACAGCCACCCCTGCCAGGCCCTTCGTGGTGCCCCCAGGTGCAGTCTGTGCATTGGGAGTGCCAAGAGCAGCGGCTCAGCCTGGCAGGGCCTTGCTGGGATGCTGGTGCTGGCCACGGCACAGGGACCGTCCTCAAGGGCTGGTGCCTGGGTCTGGGGGAGCAGGAAGCCACCGCTCACCGGACCAACCATCGAGGTGAGCCCATACAGAAATGCCATCTGTTCCTGATCTGGAGGAAACGCACTCTGGCAGCGGGGTGACTTTGTACCAGCCGCTTTTATGCTGGATCAGGTGGTGTCCTGCCCCTGACCAAACACAGGGTTTAGCACAGGCACCGTACAGCTGCGCTCCGGCTGATTCAGCAGTGCCACGGCAGCGTGCTGAGCCGTGCAGAGCTACCCCAGCAGCACCGGGGTTGTGCGGAGCCAGTGGGCAGGATGGCCGAGCCGCCTGGGCTATCCCCCATCCTCCGGCCCAAAATCTACCACTGCTGCCCTGCAAAGGGCCCTCGCCGGTGCCGGGGCTGCTCGGAGCACTCCTGTGGAGCTCAGGGGAGCACCGAAGGTGTTTGGGTACTGCTTGAGCCTGTTCCCAGGAAAAAAACAACCCTCCCTCGAGTGCAAGGAGAAAGGGCAGCTGCCAGTCATGGCTGGGCTGTGCTGGGAGGAGAAGGCAGATTTCTCCCTGCATGAGCAGGAGCGGGATGGTGGCCCAGGCTCTGGCAGCTGCTGATGCCCTGCTCTCCCCAAAGGGCCTTTGCAGGCACCACCTCGGGGACAGCCTCATCCCCCAATGCCTTGCTGGCCGCGGGCACGTCGAGGCAGAGCGCCGGAGATGCCTCCGCAATGTCATCTTGACCCTGGCGGCTCTCCCAGAAGGCATTCATTGGACAGACCTTTCACCTCTCCGTTGCAAATGTTTCCATAGCCCTAAGGAGACCCTGGGGTTTTTCCATCCTCCTTTGACAGCTACAGACAGGGAAGAAAAAAACATCTAGAGACCCTCATGCTACACTGAAGCCTCCTCTACCCAGCGCTTGCTCATCACTTGAGTGCCTGCTGAGCTGGGTGCCTTCGGGCGAGCACCTAAAACATCCTGGTGACCCAGCCCATGTCCACAGAGACAGGAATCCCAAGGAGATCTGCAGAAATAAAGAAAGAAAAAGGAGAAGCCCCATTCAACCAGCAAGTGCATGTCCTTCCCGGCATCCCAGCGCACACCATCCTCCTGCTGACCCAGCTCAAAACGTCGCCAGTGCTGGAGTCCCAAGGCCAACCCTTGGGAGATGATACTCCCCCAGCGAACACAGCTCTCCTGCTCTTTGTCTCACAAGCAGGAAAAAAAAAAATCAGCCTCCTCCCGGCTTGCCTGGCATGGGAAGCATTCAACCACCAACCGGCAGCGGCTGCGGCAGCGGTGGGCCAGCCCGCGACCCGGCCACCTCAGTTGATGAGTGGGGGAGCGCGGCTGGCTCCGAGCCTGAGCTCCACCATGCGCTGCACCTTACACTCCTCATTTATCTCTTGCTAGCTCAGGGCTTTACACCCCCGGTATCCACAGCTGCCTTTGCAATTACTTATTGATCACTTGTCAGGATGTTTTCTTTGCTGATGGGGCATTGAAGCATGTACAGCCAAAGAGAGAGAAAAGATGTTAAAAACAAAGGAGCAAAGGTGTGAGGAGGGTGAGCAGCTCTTGCACAGATGTGATCTCAGCAAGAAACAGCCCCAGCAAAAACTGCTCGGAGCTTCAGCAGCCTGCAGAGATGACCGGGATCGCCTTCCCATCGCCCTGCTCCGGTAACCTGCCTGCTGAGCCTGAAAAACCACTCTCTGGGTTGGCTTTGGGCCATTGCCACTTGCCCCTCCACCGTACATATCTGCCCCTCTGTGGGGTCAAGCAGATCCACAGCCTGGAGCTAAACCAGTGGACAGCCTGGGCCAAAGCCTCCCCCTTCCAGTGTCCCAGCCCCTCTGCCCACTTTCAAGCTCTTCTCCTCCCCTGTGCATCCCGCTCCCCTTTTTTTCTGCTCTTCTTGCCCTTTGGCTTGGTGCTTCCCTGACCAAATCCCCTGCGGCGCTGGGGGCACCACATTTTGGGTAGAAGAGCCCATTGCCGCAAGGAAACGCCTTTGCAGGGCGGTCCCGCAGGCCAGCTGCTGCGGGTATCTGATGCCAGCCAGGCGGTATCAGTGCTGGAAGGGGATTTGCATCTTAAATACTTCTTGGTGCTCTTTGACAGCCTCAGAGCAACTGCCAGAGCAGATCAGGTTGCGGCACACCTATTCCAGGCTCCCGCCTTGGAGCAGCTGAAAGCAGATACTTCGGAAGGCTGAGCAAAAGCTCCCAGCTGGAAAGCCATGCCTTCATGTGGGTGAGCGGGAGCCGGTGACCCCAGGCAGCTTGTGGCTGGTGGGGCTGGGGGTGGTCTTCTCTCTGGCTAACCTGCCGTGGTTTATTGCCGTGCACAACTTGCCCATGTGTCCCCATCACCCTGAACATGGCCCTGCTGCTTCTCAACTTCTGCCTGTTTCCTCTCACTTCTTAGACCCTCCTGTGCTGTTTCTGGAGGATTTGGGGCCAGGACAGGACACAGGGCAGCCCTTTGCACTGCAGCAGCCCGTTTTCATGCCCTTCGTTAACAGCCCATCCATTAATGAAGGCCCAGAGGAAATGTGGCGGCAGCGTTCCATCACCCAGGCCAGCGCTGTGCCTCCAGCCGCCCCATCCAGCCGGCCCTGCCCACGCTCAGGGCTTACTTCAGGCTCTCCCTCTTTGCTTTCTTTTTGCCTGTGTGAAGCAGCGTGGTCCCAGGAGGGAAACCACCCCCTCCGCCCTGTGTGCTGTGGCCCCTGCTCCCACCTGTCCCTGACCATGGCAGGGCACCAGTGGGCCAGGGGCAGCTGCTACGACGCCTGTGCTTTGGGGACTGGGTGGGAAAAGAGGAGGAGGAGGAGGGAGCGGGTGGGGAAGAAGGAGAGACAAAGCAAAAGGGCCCAGAAATGTGCGTTGGACGCAGGGGGAATGATGGAGAGAGGAGGAAATGGGCATGAACGTGTTTGGCAAATTAAAGCTTCTCCCTTTGTTTTGCTGCTTTGCAGATAGCTACAGGAACACTTAGTGCAGAGCCCGGGGTCTGGATAAGCAACTCTTTTAGCAGCAGGAAAGGTTGTTAAATATTTATTTGTAAACCTGGAGTCTTTATCTCTAAAATGTAGTCAAGTTCAATAAAATTTGATTTAGCTGGAGCAGCTTAGAGGAGATGAGAGCACTGACTCCAAGAGCTGTGTCTCAGCAGCTTCGTGCGAAGCCAGCAGGCCAGAGATAGG
>NW_009623090.1:11875-12170 GCF_000690535.1 Cariama cristata
GAATGGTTGGGGTGGGACGCGCCCCCCCCCTCCAGCCCTGCTGAGCCCCCAGAGCACTGCGGGCCCCCCCGGGGATATGGCTCGCTTCATCCTAAATTGCCTGTTGTCGTTCGATGCTCTCAAAAGCATCTGGTTCAAGGGTGAACATCTCCCACACTGTAATTTATGGCTGCCAGGTGGGGGTTATAGCTGACGCGGGGATTTTAGCTGCTTGCTCGCTGTCAGCGTGGCAGATTGCTCAGTGCTGAGGAGCACCAGCCCGGCCCTGACCGCTGGGCATCCCTGTGGGGTGGTG
>NW_009623090.1:12240-12636 GCF_000690535.1 Cariama cristata
GACAGTGGAGGGCACGGCCAGGCCTGCTGCCCACCCCTCATGGCCAGAGGGAGCAAACCCAGGTGCAGAGCCTGGGCTCCCTCCGGGGTCATCACCTGGGTTTGGTTTCCCCACGGCCATTCCTCCTGCGCCGGAGCAGCCTGCGCCCGTCACGACAGAGCGAACCTCACGCATGCCAGCGCTCCAGCCCAGCCCCAAGCTGCATTTCCAGGTAGAGGCCCAGAATAGCATCTTCCCTCCCAGCGCTGACCCCAGCCGGAGACATGCAGCAGGTCCTGGTGCATTCAGCATCAAGGCAGCTCTGCTCCAGCGCGCCCACCTGCGCCTCTTGGGCCGAGCCTAGTAGCTTCCCCGGGGATGGGGTTGTACTTTGGAGCCCTCACCTGGAGGCAGCAG
>NW_009623090.1:12657-13042 GCF_000690535.1 Cariama cristata
GCTCCGAGCATGATTTTTGCTTTGGTTTGCACTAGTTTGCTTGTTGCCTAAAGGCAGTGAGTCCAGCAGCTGCTCCTTTCTTATCGATTCTCTTTTTTTTTTTTTGATGTGAGAAATGAGCGTCATGTTTGTGGCAGAGGGCTGCAGCTCTCCCTGGGCTGGCCTGGCCTGTGCGTCACGGCCGTGTGGCCTGATCCTGCCTGGCAGCTTATGCTGGGGCCATGGCCGGGCACTCTGGAGGGGTGCTGGGTCACATTTCATGGTCCTCCTCAGACGAAATCTGAGAGGGCATCAAATTTTGGAAAGCCCTTGGTGGCACTTTGTCTCAGTCATGTCCCAGTTTCCTGCAGGCAGCAGTTGTTGAGAGTGGCCACTGCTGTGTCTG
>NW_009623090.1:13064-14292 GCF_000690535.1 Cariama cristata
CTGTGTCTCCTCCGGTGCCCCCAGGCCCTCACCCCAGAGTCACCCAAGTCCATCCGAGGTGGCCGCAGCCCCTTGCCCGGCCAGCACCCACAGCCCCAGACACGGGACGGCCAAAAGGCCTTCCCTAACTTTGGGCTGAGATTCACGGATGTGATGTGACGCCAGCCCCTGTCGGGGAATGTGTGATGGTTGCTGTAAAGCCATGCGCCAGTTGGTGACCATAGCTCAGATGGGAAAAATAAAAAAATAAAAAAAAAAAAAAGAAGAAAGAGTAACAGAAAGCAATTGATTTGAGTAATTTTTAGAAGGGCATCTCTTAATATCTGCCTCACCTTGAGGCGCAACTATTCCTCTCTGAAACAGCCAGAGGTAAATGGGAACCAGAAGTGATTTAAAGCTCATCTTAGTCCAGAATTTTTCAGCTTATTCATTGTCTTTCTCCCAAAGCTCTTCTGTGACTCTGGCTATTAAGATTACGGATGTTTTTGTCAGGGATTGTATTTATCACGGATTTAAATTTAGCTGAGAGCTAATAACATGTGAGGTGTGTCTAGACTTTAATTCTACGCAAGCAGGCTTGTCTCATCTTTAACGCCATGCAGATTTTGCTTCATTCATCTATCACCTCTTTGCTTATATTTTAGCCATCGACACCGCATCGCTCCCAGCCACTCGGGCTGCTGCCCCTCTGCTGAGGCCAGTGTGGGGACAACAGCACAGGACCAAACCTATTGCAGGTGCAATCCCTTTCCTGCTGGTAGAGAGGCAGAATTTGGCCCAGGGGAGGTCCGGGCTGATGCGGGAGCCGTACATGGGGGCTCTCACCCCCTCCCCGCACCCAGCAGGGACCAGCACACGACTGCATGCATGGGCAGAGCTGAAATTTCCGCACAGAACACGGCCAAATAAGGCCGGCTGCTGGGCACTCTAATGAGCTGAAGCCTTTTCAGTGCTGGTATAATTAAGCCCCTTAGACTGTATTTTGTTTTGCGTGTGGTGTTTTGCTTGCTTTGATGGCTTTCTCAGCACGGCTGTGAGGAGCAGGAATTGGTTTCTGAGAAACACTGGCCGAAGGAAGCTGCGAGCAGGCGCGTGTTGGCAAGCGGGCGGTGGGAGCGGCAGTGCCACCGGCACCTCACGGGCAGGAGGAGGGGGCATTCGCCAGCCACGTGCTGCCCACAGGGAGCGGCGGCAAGGGGAACCCCTGGTGGCTCAGGCCCCGGCGGGG
>NW_009623090.1:14399-21162 GCF_000690535.1 Cariama cristata
GGCTCCAGCCCCATCGCAACGTTAGCAGCATCCCTGCTTGTGTTTGTAAGGCTGCCCAGCACCATCAGCACTAGGGAGGTGATGACATGGGAGATGATGAATTGTAAATACCCAGCAAACGGCTCTGCGCAGCCTGGCCCAGGCCCAAGCGAACCCACTGGAAAGGTTTCCACCGGACTGGGATGTTCTGGCCCGGGGCCGGCGGGAGGGAGCTCGGCCCTGCTGCTGGGGGAGCAGTGCGGGATCAGCTCCCAGCACTGCGCCCCTTCACTTTGAGGGTGATGTGCTTTGGGTGGTCCCCAGCCACCAGCCCCCCTGCAGAGGTAGCAGGGAAAGGGGATGGAGAAGGACAGCGAACTGGGAGGAAACCACAGGAGGATTTCTGTGGGGACTCCCAGACCTCACAGCCAGAGCAGCCGGTGTGCCAAAGCCTGGTGGTTTCCGAGATGGTGCTGGTCGACATTTTTGTGGCCAGTCCATCATCTTTCATCCTTGCATCTTGCAAAGAAATTATGAACAATCTTTTGGGAACAAAAGTTATACTTGGGTCATATATTTGTAAGAAATGATGAATATGAACAGATGCAATGGAATTAATGCACAGAATGTGTACCAGACCCATAAATAGTGCTGGAGCAGGGAAAGTAATGTACAGGATGTATAATGATGGATACAAACAGAGCCAGTGGAAGTAATGTATTGAGTATATTCAGCGATAGCCATAAATAGTATTAGTGGAAGCAATGCAGAGTGTACACATAACAATAGATATAAACACGGTCCGGAGTAGCTGTACATCTAATATGCAATATTAATATGATTTGATCCCTCATAACAGCTTGAACAACAAGGAGATAAATGCAACAGAGGCAGCACGACAGGGAGCGTTTGCTTCCGCCTGCTGATGGGCCGGGGCGGTTCTGGGCCGGGGCACAAGCCAGACCACAGCCCCCGAGGAGGTCTCCCAGCCCTCCCCAGGGACGGCAGCAGGAGGCTGAGCCTTTCCTGGCCAAGACCAGGCAGACCCCCAAACCCCGCAGACCCCCGGGCCTCACATCAGGCTGTCGCTCACTCCGTAGGTACGCTGACCCACCCCGCAGATACACTGACCATTGCTCTTTCCCAGAGGGGAGTGGTGCGGGTCTGCACCTTGCAGGCAGGCATGGCGGGAGGCCAGGGACTAACCCTGGGGGGGGCACACCGAGACCGGGCTGCTGCGGAGCCTGGGGGAACACGGAGGAAGGGGGCCGGTTCCCACAGAGCTGTCACTGTTGCCCCCAGCTCGGACACCCCACTCCCAGCTGACCCCAAGCCGGGTTCCCCCAGATGCTCGATCCCGCACTCAGCTCCTCTGCATTTGCAAAGCAGCCTTTATATTCAGGCTCCATCTACAGGGAACAGAATAATTTCAAGAGCTTAAAATAGGATGTAGATAGATGTGTTTAGTATTAAATTTTTTTTTTTTAAGCAGCCGAGGAAGCGAGGTCTGTCTGACACAGATTCCTCAAGGCTTTCCACTCACAGTCTGTGCACATTCAGCCATCAAGTGGAAAGTTGGGGGGGTGGGGAGGAGAGATGGTCTTGTAGCCAAAGGGCTGGATTTCAGCTAGAAAATGAGAACCTCTGGTCTGCCTCAGCGGTGCCTTTCGCCTTATCGTCAGCTCTACCAGGACGGTAGACCTTTTGCCATGGTTGTGCCCGTCATTTGCTCACATCCACCTTGCTCTTTCTCTCCCCCGTGTTACCTGCAGGTGAGAGATAGGATGGTAGCTGGGGAGGCGAGTATGCGCAGCCCAATCCTGGCCTGCTGGCAGCCGATTCTCCTCCTGATGCTGGGATCCATCCTGTCTGGCTCCGCCACGGGCTGCCCGCCGCGCTGCGAGTGCTCTGCCCAGGAGCGTGCCGTCCTGTGCCACCGGAAGCGATTCATGGTCGTGCCGGAGGGGATCCCGACCGAGACCAGGCTGCTGGACTTGGGCAAGAACCGCATCAAGACACTCAACCAGGATGAATTTGCCAACTACCCTCACCTGGAGGAGCTGGAGCTAAATGAGAACATTATCAGTGCCATTGAACCTGGGGCTTTCAACAACCTCTTCAACCTCAGGACGCTGGGGCTCAGGAGTAACAGACTCAAGCTGATCCCCTTGGGGGTGTTTACTGGACTCAGCAACCTTACCAAGCTAGACATTAGCGAGAACAAAATTGTGATCCTCCTAGACTACATGTTCCAGGACTTGTACAACCTGAAGTCTTTGGAGGTGGGGGACAATGACCTTGTCTACATCTCCCACCGGGCCTTCAGTGGCCTCAACAGCCTGGAGCAGCTGACCCTGGAGAAATGCAACCTGACCTCCATCCCCACGGAGGCCCTGTCTCACCTTCATGGCTTGATCGTGCTGCGGCTGCGCCATCTGAACATCAACACCATCCGGGATTACTCATTCAAGAGGCTGTACCGGCTCAAGGTCCTCGAGATCTCACACTGGCCCTACCTGGATACTATGACGTCCAACTGCCTCTACGGGTTGAACCTGACCTCCTTGTCCATCACCCACTGCAACCTGACGTCCATCCCGTATGTGTCAGTGAGGCACTTGGTTTACCTCCGGTTCCTGAACCTGTCCTACAACCCCATTGTCACCATCGAGGGCTCCATGCTCCATGACCTGCTCAGGCTGCAGGAGATCCAGCTGGTGGGAGGGCAGCTCACCACAGTCGAGCCCTTCGCCTTCCGCGGCCTCAATTACCTGCGCATCTTGAACGTGTCAGGGAATTTGCTGACCACCCTGGAGGAGTCAGCCTTCCACTCGGTGGGCAACCTGGAGACGCTCATCCTCGACAACAACCCCTTAGCCTGCGACTGTCGGCTGCTCTGGGTTTTCCGGCGGCGATGGAGGTTGAACTTCAACAAGCAGCAGCCCACCTGCTCCACCCCCGAGTTCGTCCAGGGCAAGGAGTTCAAAGACTTCCCTGACGTCCTCCTGCCCAACTACTTCACCTGCCGCCGAGCACGGATACGGGACCGCAAACCTCAGCAGATCTTCGTGGACGAAGGCCACACAGTCCATTTTGTCTGCCGGGCAGATGGGGACCCGCCCCCCACCATCATGTGGCTCTCTCCCCGGAAGCACCTCATCTCTACCAAAACCAACGGGCGGCTTACTGTCTTCCCTGACGGCACGCTGGAGGTGCGCTACGCCCAGATCCAGGACAATGGCACCTACCTATGCATCGCCAGCAACGCGGGTGGCAACGACACATGCCCGTGCGCAGCTACTCCCCAGACTGGCCCCACCAGCCCAACAAGACCTTCGCGTTCATCTCCAACCAGCCCAACGAGAGCGATGCCAACAGCACGCGCGCCACCGTGCCTTTCCCCTTTGACATCAAGACTCTCATCATCGCCACCACCATGGGCTTCATTTCCTTCCTGGGCGTCGTGCTCTTCTGTCTGGTGCTCCTCTTCCTGTGGAGCCGGGGGAAAGGCAACACCAAGCACAACATTGAAATCGAGTACGTGCCACGCAAGTCCGACGCGGGCATCAGCTCTGCCGATGCGCCGCGCAAGTTCAACATGAAAATGATTTAACCAGGCAACAATTTGCAAATAATGATGGTGTTTTTTTTTTTTTTAAAAAAAAGAACAATTGAACAAATAAAAAAATAATTAAAAAACAAACATTGCTACAAACATACCGACCTCTCTCCTTCCACTACGCCCTCTGCCCCTGTCCAAACCCACTGCACCCGCACTGTCACCACCTCTTTCTCCTCCTCTTCTTTATACCAGGAAAACATTCAGCTGATGTCTTCAGGACTCCTGTGTTTGTAAGGACTTTGTCTGATGGACTCTGGTGTCAGATATAACCCTGAGGGGGAAAAACAACGGAGGGGGGAAAAAAAGAAAGAAAAAAGAAATAAAATCAATAAAAAGTTACGAACTTTCTTCTGTAACTTTGATTTCAATAATTATGGATTTTTATGAAAACTTGAAATAATAAAAAAACCCTATTTCCTATAGATAGTTGGAATGCAAAATCTTGACTTCTTGATCTGTCCAGTTCTGTATCTCTGGCGAGCGCTCACTTTCTCGCCACGGAGGCATTTTCCAGCCGCCTCCCTAAGAACAGCCCCAGGCCGGGGCGAGTCTCCCACTGACGCCGCAGGTTCGCGCTCCCCCAAAAGGCACTTCCCGCAGTGTCTTGGGCCCTGCGCAGCACCGACAGGAGTCGGACTTTTTGCCCAAGGACCGGTTGTGGTTTTATAGCCAGTTGCCCTGCTCGCCCCAACACCCGGGGCCGCAGCACTGCTGTGCGTAAGCAGTACGTAGCGGGGCTGTGTTTGCCTGCCCTCCGCCTGGCAAGGAGAAGGCAAAGCCCCGTCGCAGGGCGGGCAGCAGCTCGCCGTGCCCGTGGCTCCCGGGCTGAGAGCCAGCGGAGCCAGGCTTTGCCCGGGCGGTGCTGGGGGTACCTGGGGATCCAACTGCCTCTTACGTTGGTAGAGGACTTTCTGCCCGCCGTTGTCAGCAGCACAGCGGTGTCTCCTCTCCGATGGGGGACAAGCTGGTTCGTGTGCTATGGACAGCCGTCCCAGCGGGCAGGGATGCTGCAGTGCCATTGGCACCCTTGCTGGCAGTACAAGCAGGCAGTGCCCTGCCTGGCCCTGCCCCCCCGGGCACCCCCGGCCCCTGGTACCCAGCGGCCCGAGCAGCCCCAGCGGTGATCCCCACCTGCCTGTAAGGACTCTCGCGGTGGTTTTTGGACCTGACCGCTGGCAGCCAGGCTCGCAAGCACCTTCAGGCACATCTAAGGCAATTCAGCTTCCAGGCTTGCAGGAGACCTTGTTTGAAAATAAATAAAATTACGTTCGTTCATAAACACACACACACAGCCTGAGCCAGAGAACAGGCTGCTGCAGGTAGGTGCTGCAGGCTGTTAACGCACTGGCTGCTCTGGTGCTATCTCCAGTGTGCCCATCACCATGGTGTCTGGTCACCAGGCAGCGACCTCCCTTTGCTCAGCTCTGGTACTTGGGATCAGGAGGGCTGGAAGGTTTGTATTGTCTCAACGAGGAAAAGGGGAGGAATGGGGTAAAACTGGCACCCGGGCAGGGCTGCGCTGGCGGCTGCATCCCTTGCAGGAGAGGTGTGACAGTGCCCCCCTGCCCCGAGACCAGAGCTACCTACGGCAGCCAGGCAGGGCACAGGATACAGAAAGCACCACCATGAAAGTGTCATACGGCAAATGAATCAAAAGGAGCAAGTCAAGAGGGCAACCACAGATGGAGAGAGTGAAATCATGAGACAGAGCACGATGGGGAAAGAGATGTCTCAAGTCAAGCTTTGAAAACAAGAGGAGCATCGTCAGACCAGCACAGCCCTTCCCCAGTTGGTTTGTGCCAACTTCCCAATCCCCAGAAGGTGCAGAGCGTGGCAAAGGCCACAGCCACCCCTCTCGTGGGGCCTTTCGTGGGAGAAACAGGGCTGGTACCATGGCTTGGGGACCCCAGCACAGCCTGATGGCCTTTGGCTGTGCTGGAAGCACAAAACATCCCCGGAACAGGGGTAACGTGGGCACCAAAGGTTTTTATAAGTGTTACTGGAGCAGTCGGTGCTTCCCATCCTTCCCCGCTGCCACCAGGACCCGTGGCACCGCACTGGCCAGCGGCATCCTGGCCCGCCCGGCCTCGGCAGCATCTCCGAGGTGGACAAGCCGAGGTTTGCGTGCTTGATTTGTAAAGCACTTAAGGAGACTTCAGGGATCAAAGTCACTACAAGATGATAAAAAATAAGCGACAGGAACCTGGAGTGCCAACAGAGAAAAGAATGGATTTGCTTTTCTTCCAGCGATGTGTCAGTCTAGAAGAACCAACCTGAAACATCTGTGCTCGTTGGGAGGGGGGATTTTTTGCTGGTTTCCGCTTTCTATTCATCTTCAGACAAAATATTTTGTGTTTCTTTCTCCACAGCGGGTTTCAGGAGCTTTGATTTGTTAGTTTTATCTCTAACCCATCTTTCCTTTGCAACTTTGAAACCAAAACATTTTTTTAAAAAAGCCTTTTGCTTTTGTTTTGCTTTTAAAAAGAGCCAAAGCAAAAAGCTTCTTTGCAAGCTTCCCCTCCCACCAGTGTTTAACCAACATTTTCAGTCAGCTAAATACAAAACCACAAACGGCAACACACAAGCCTTGGCCCGAAGCTGAAGGCTGGGCTCCACCTGCACCGCAGCTCCTGCTCCGGGGACCCCGAGCCCCGTCCGGGAGCAGCGCTTCCCTGGGAGAGGCAGGGACGGCCTCAGCCTTCCGGACGGAGATACCAAGCCCAGCGCAGTCGAGAATGCCACGTACGGCAGGATGTGAGGTGCAGAAATCTCAGTTCGAGCCTTGTTGCCAGGACTGACGATAACTCAACCAGCAGTTCAACAGATGGCAGAGAGGCGGAGGGGGGTTTCCGTGATCCTGGACAACTATTAACAGTGGCAAATCTGACAGAGCTTCTTAATTGACTCCAGTTATCTTTTTTTTAATGCTGTAATTAAAAGCACTAATTCAACACACATAGATTGAAAAAAACCCCACACTAATAACCAAGTCCAACAAGGTATTTGCAGCACACTACTGTGGCCCAGCAATCAAAGGGAGAAATCAAGTCTTTCACTGTTAAGAAGAAGCTTTGAAAAAAGAAAAGGAGAGAGAAAAATATTTCTTTTCTGTGTAACATCTCAGGCTATGCTAGCACAGGATTTTTCCAGCCCAGGACCTGC
>NW_009623090.1:21259-21557 GCF_000690535.1 Cariama cristata
TGCATCCGAGCTGCAGCTCCCAGTCCCTCATTAGCGAGTTTGCCCGATGCTCCATGGCACTGCTGCCTTCCACACAGTTTATTATCCACACTGATGTTTTAATCTTCGACGCTTTGTGAACTGGATAATTTTTTTTTTTTCAGTCACTATATGATTAAAGCAAATGGATGGAGCAGAAGAAAAGCATCTCAGAGTGGTCAGCATCTCAGCTCAGCAATTTTCATGGCTGGTAAAGATGGGGAAAAAAAAAACCCAAAGAATAAATTCTCCTTCTCTCCTGTGCTGAAATTTCCAGTAT
>NW_009623090.1:21570-21827 GCF_000690535.1 Cariama cristata
TGAAGCGGGGGTGAGAGGGCCGGGGCTGGGTCCCTGCATTGCCCTTCAGGTAACCGTGGGCCGTGCGTCAGAGCCAGACAGCACTTTTCACTTCTTTCTTTTGAATAAGGATAAATATAAAGCACTTTATAAAACAGCTTAAAAGAGGTAGCAAAAAACCCAGGAAGGGACGTGTTTAGGGCATGGAGGGGAAACACGCCTTACCTCCTCTGCTTCCAAGACCGGGAGCCCCATGGGGATCTCCATGACAGGCACCC
>NW_009623090.1:22046-22274 GCF_000690535.1 Cariama cristata
GCCCCTGGCTGCGCTGCCGGGCTTGCTGCCTTCCCCCATTTCTATCAGGCCTTATCGTGCTTAAATTTACTCCTTCTCTCACTAACTGCCCTCCCTCTCTTATCTCTGCCTCAGAGTCAATTTTTTACTCTCTCCCTTTTTTCTTCCTTATCGCTCGCTCTCTCCTCTTTTTTTCCTATTTTTTTTTTAAATACTTTTTGCCTTCGCTGCTTCTCTCCCCCTCCTCTC
>NW_009623090.1:22414-30543 GCF_000690535.1 Cariama cristata
GCAGTGGCACAGAGGGAAAGACCTTCGGGCTTTGCCTCCTTTTCTCCTCTCTCCCTTTCCTTCCCTCTCTTCCCCCACCCTCCTGCCTTGTCCCCCTTTTCCCACCTCCCCCTTCCTCACTCCCCACATGCTCTCCAGCCCTGCCTGCCCGGTTGGCCATGAGACAGTGCGTGGACTTTGCAGTGCCATCCCTGCTACCAGGTTTTTGCAGGACACGGCAGAGGAGAAAGGTTTTGAGGTGCAGGGGCTCAGCACCCTGGAGGAGATGCAAGATGCCTGCTGGGGGGGCAGCCCTGCTCCCCATCTCCCTGGCCCTGCCGTGGGTACACGCAGCTCCTCCAGGAAAAAGCCGGCCTACTGCTTTCCTCTCTTTTTTTCTGGGTCTGTATCTGCATGCTTATGATAGATTTACTGTGATTCTATCAGTTTATGATTAAAACCTATAAATTTTACTAGGCTTTTTTCTTATTTTCCATAATCCGCAGCATTTAAGGCAATCAAATTTTAACTGGAAGGCCTGGGCTGTGCAGTTAGGTGCCAGTGTAATGGGGAACGGTTCGTTTCCCAATCCACCCCCATTACTGGCGGTACTAAAGAAATATTGTCCCGTGAAAGAGATTTTTCCTCAATTCCCTTTAGAACAATGTCCTTACCTGAGCAAAGGATCAGAGGAACAATACAAACCCTGACTAAAACACAGTGCCCCCCGACTGCAGTTTGTTCCCATCCCGAGGTTTCCAAGCAGAGTTTCCCGGCGGACTCGAGCGGATGCTGAGGGTCTCAGGGGGACCCAAGCCTGGGCTGAGCAGGGTGGCAGTTGTGGGTCCCTGTCAGCTGCTCCATCTCAGGTCCCCATCACCAGGCAGGGGGCAGCTCCAGCCCCTCCAGAGATTTCATCATGTGCCTGTTATGATCCAGGTAATAAGACATTTCATTCAAATGAGCAAATTTATTCCAGTGGCACTTTAATAACAAAATCAATAAAAGTACACTTCCCAGCAGGGCTTTATCATATGCTAAAACTACAGCATATTGCCTGGATATACTAAATTCTCTCCCTGAAATAAAGTGCAAAGTTTAGAAGACAGATGACACCATTTGTGGCACTAGTAGAATAATACCCTAATAAATCCTCGGCCACCTGGGCACTTCAGAGTTGTGACACACTGCACTCAGTGGCCACTGGGAACTTCCCAACAACAGCGAGAACAGAAATGAGACCTTTGTGCTCCTCGGGCTCACGGTGCAGACACAGGGAGCACGGGCTCTGGAGTACAGCCCTGTGTCAGAGCAGCGAGGCATCCACGCACACAGACCAGGCAGAGCAGAGCGCGTACGTGGGAGCATCACGGAGCCGGTTATCAGTGTGGGTTACCTTACCTCTGGTAGTTCTCTCCAAAAGAAGCGGCTCTGGTTGGGTGGGAAGGTTAGCACCCAGCTTGGGGACCAGCTGCTCCGTGTGGTGGGCACCAGGCTGGCCTCTCTCAGCAGAGCTCCTTGATGTCACTGCTAAGCTAGAAAAGAGATGGGACAGTCAGGAAACGCTGCTGGTCCTGCATGCCCAAGAGCCAGCAGCACCCTGGGACAGACAGCTGCCCGAGGAAGCACCCACGTAAGAGGACAATCGCTGCCCTGCCCTGCGTGCGGCCGTGCACCCCTCCGTCCAGGATCCCACCCCTGAGCCCTGCGCTGGGCTCTGCAGCTGCTCCCCCATGGACCATCCCTCTTGCTCCCTCCCCACCTCGTCATCCCCCTCAATTACCGCCTGCCGCTTCATCGCCATTCCCCATATCGTTACACTCCAGCACCTTGCCTGACATGAGATTATGGCTCTCCCCTCCTCCATCATCCATCAGCTCTCCAAACCCTGCCCTGCTCCCAGCCATTCTCGTCTGCCAGTCAGCCATCTCCCACCAGCTCTCTCCTCCTCCTCGTCCCTCCAGCTTGTGCTTCCCAAGCCTATCAGTGCTCCCCAGCCTTAAGTGCTGCGAAACTAATTAGTTCACTACAAAGATTGAGGAATAATTAGGGACTCCACTGAAAGCGTAAAACTAGGGCATCTCGCCTTAAATTAATGCGAGGAAGTGTCTCTACGCTCTGCTGACGGCCTGCAATTCCTTCAAGCAGATGATGACACGACTCACCATCGCTCAGCTCCCACTCCAGTTCACCAGAGGTGCCTCTGCCTCCACCTCACCCCTCAGACAGGTCCCTTCTGGCTTTTCTGACTCGTGTCCTTGCCACTAAAGCCAGCTCCTCCCCAGAGCTCCACGGCTAGCTAGGCACCAAAGCAAGCAGGCAGCTTTCCCGGAGATACTGGGGCTGCTGGTTTTGGGGCTGCCGGTTTCGGCGCTGCCTTCTCAGTGGTCCACTATCTCCAGCTCTCTCTGGGGGAAAGCTAGCACCAAGCATGGAAAATAGTTAGCAAGAAAAACATTTGCAAAATTTCTTTTCCGGTTGCCTCTGCTAGGTAGAAAAGACACTAAAACAGCCTTTCCTTTCCACCCTGATGGGCAGGAGACTGCCCTGCCGCATACTGGACTCCCTAACGAGCAGGGTGATACAAGAGGAGGAGGATCTGGGGGCTGCACAGGTCCTCCTTCCTCACGCACAGACCACCCTGGGGACTCCGCACTTGGGCGTGTTGAAGTCCCCTGGTGACGAGCGGGGGTTCCCTGCAAACCCGTGTCTCCCCACGAGGAAACATCCATCCCTCCTGCCTGCTCGAGGTGATGAGCGGGAGATGGAGGCAGAGGCAGCCCGGAACGAGGCGTCTCTGACCTTCACCACTCACTCATCTCCCCAGCACTGCAAACGATCCCTCCTCCAGCCATTGTCTCTGCCTGAAGTGCTCCACACAGTTTTGTCACTTACTAATGATATTTAATAACAACCTGACACTCAGCCCCTGCGTCTCACTCGGAGACCTGAGGCAGCCGCACCAGAAGCCTGACTAATGGCCCCAGCCATTTGTGGAGGAGCGGTGCTCGCCGTCTCCCAGGGAAGGCGGGACAGGGACGGGGGAGGGAAGCATCGCTTTAAGCCCTTCAGAAGAGCCTCCCCAGCTCCTGCTCCCTCTGAGCCTGCTCAGCCCAGGCCGAGCATCCCCTCCTGCCCTCGCCCACCATGAGGAGTGCTGGCGGCCACAGTGGGAAAGGACAAGTTCCTCATCTTAGGGACTGACCAGCAAAGGACCTCATGGAGACTATAGCATTTTACCTGAAGCCACAACCCCTGCTTTAATGCCCTTATGGGTTTGTTTTGTTCTTCTTAGGGTTTTTTGGTACCTCAGATCCACAGCCACAGAAGTGGCAGGGGAGGAGAGGTGGGGAGGGGGTCCTAAGTGGCAACCTACATCAAACCTGAAGACACTGTTTCAGCACCAGATCCCTGATGCAGACCTCAGGGTGTATGTCTGCACCCATGCTGGAGGCTGTGTCCTGGCCAAGCTGTGCTGGGGAAAGCAAACCTAACCTTCATCCAGCCACAGCTCTTCCTCAGCCATCCGGAAAGGTGAGGTATCAGGTGTCCATCACCCACAGGAGGTTCCCTTGCCATACCCAAGGACATAGGCTTGGGGAAGATGGAAAACTTCAGCTTTCTCTTGCACAGGGGTTCAGGGATTGGGGAAGGTCTGCACCCTGAGAAGGGCCCTGCACCCCAGGAGCGTGTCCCCAGGCACGGCCGCCTATGGCCTCAGCGAGGACAGAGTAACCCCAATAACCCTCTTTCTGGGCAATCCCTCCCGGCCTCCGGCAGCCCAAGGTTAGAAAGCTTCTGAGCCACACAGAGTGTCTCTGCACCGTTTTCTTATTAGTCCTTAACAAACCTTTCTTCCTTGAAGCCGTCTGATTGCATTTTTTAATCCGCTCCTGCCCCTGGCCCGCAGCAGTAGCTGTGGCAGCAGGTGCCACCCCCAGACCCTGCTCGCTGCTGCCGGCAAGATGCACTTGCTCAGTACACCTTGCGCTGTGCATATGAAATCTACACTGCAAATGCAGTCCTGCTCCTTTTTTTTCCACCTCTGAAGGGTTAAGGGTTTGCAGAGAGCAGGTGAAGCTAGGCAGAACAGGCAGGGCTGCCTCCTGCACCTCTATCTGCACCAGCAAATGGACTGGAGCAGCTGCTCCCTCCTCCTGGGTGGCTGCTTAAAGGGACAATGCCAAGGTCGATTAGACCCAACCCTGCACCGGCCTTTTCTTTCTCTTTCCTTTTTCCCAGGGCTCACAAGTGTTGACAATTCAAACAGATGAGAATTCAGGACAAAAAGCAAGAGTGAGGGCTTCAAACGCCTTCATCTGACAACCCTTCCCAGGCAGACCGGCGAGGCAGCTTAGCATTGCCTTTTCCACTACAGCTCACCTGCCCATTGCAACCTGCTCCAGAAACCACGGCAGAAGAGACTCAAAGCTTTCTAAATTCCTGTGCTTCTCTTGCTTTGTGTAACCAGAGAGCACGGTTTCACACTCACTGTGTCTGCTCACAGCATATAAATCCTTTGTGGCAGAGCCATTTTAGGGATAAAGCCTCCACCTGTGCCATCTTACATCAGGCTGAAAACAGAGGCAGAGCCAGGCTGTTTGCCCTGGAGCAAACCTCCTTGGTTCTGCACCAAGAACCAGAGAGCAGAAGAGTCCCTGGGCATCGCTCCAGCCTGGCAGAGGGCTGCCACCATGCAGAAAGAGGCAGGAGGAGATGGGGAATGGGCTGCAGGCTCCCCAGCCCCCTCCCTAGCCAGCATCTCTGACGGGATGTTCTTGAAGCAAAACTGCCAAATGTCTCCACATCCCAGGTGTCTCCAGGTCCACGTACCCTGAGCTATCAGTAAGGCTGTGCCGTCAGGACCCCAGGGACAGCACCAACGTTTACAGCATTTTCCAAAAGCAGAAGTGTGATGGGGAAGAAGGGACACAAAATCACCTTGAACAAACGATCTTGTCCAGTGACAGGAGGGCCCGGCTCTGGCACCTTCAAAGGAGAACAAGAGGTGCCCTGAAAGACTGGGGTGGGTTGGGATCTGTGTGGAACCAGGAGGTTTCTTCTGGCACAAGGCCCTCACAGATGGATGCTCAAGGCAGCAAACAGATACGTCTTTATCCCGCAGTGCAAGTGGAACTGTTCTTGTCTTTCAAAAACACACCTTATCATTTTTAAGATCTCTGCCTCAGAACTATCTTTTTGATAAAACTAATCACAGGCTTAAATTACAGATAAATACCCGATATTAAAAGAACAGTTTGAAAAGGAGGAAAGGGGTAGTTTAACGGTGCTCATTTTCTCTGCTTTTCTATAGCACACATCTTGGGCTATTTAACTGTAGAGCTTACGAAGCTTCATTCTGACAACTCTCCTTTCTTTCAAATGTGGCTCCCACAAATGTTTCCCCTGGTTTCTTTACCCGCTATGCCGCTGTTGGCTGTATTATTGCAGCAGTCGCTCCGTCTGCAGCTGAGACTAGGAAGCAGACACGCGAAGAGCTGTATGAACACACACAAAGAAAGAAACCCGGTGCTTAAAAGGCTGGACCCAAAAGCATCTACGTCGGGAATGAGGGACGCCTAGGTGCCCGCGAGGGATCTGGGCTATAATAGCTCAACAAAGAAGAGTAGCTGAAAACCATCAAAGCTGGAAGTGGCTCAAGAGGCAGGATGAGGACCGAGATCTGCGCCAGCACAGCTCTCCTGCCCACACCTCTGCAGGTCCTTGTGCTGCCGGCCGGGAGGACGGAGCGGCTGCGGTTGGGCTGGCAGGAATGATCCGGCTCTAGGTGCTTTTAAGCACCGCACAATCCAGGCTCACGCTGGCTTCCTCTGCTCTGCGGGGAACAATGGCTTTGATCAACAGAAGATTGCTGAGTTAATTGTAATGATATTCTAATAAAGCTGGGGAGATTAATTACGGCTCTTTATCAGAGCTGGCCCTCTGCCAAGGGTTTGCAAAATTGTTTTCCTCTGTTTCTCGTCATTTGAATTTAGGAGAAGAAAGGAGGAAGTTGGGTGCCTTTTTTTCCTCCAGCAGTCAGGAGCGTGGCCTTGTGCCCGGCTCATGCTCGCAGCTCGGCGCGTTGACGGAGGGGAACGGGGAGGGTACAGACAGAGAAAGCAAATGGGGAGCGACAGAGCAAACCAATTAGAGACGATGCAGCACGATTACGCTCCTAGTCAATAAGCGGGTCGGTGCCGAGAAGCACAAAGGAATGAGGTGACGGCATGCGGACCACAGACGTCGCTCCACGGAGGGTAAACCCTGGGCACGTCACACCTTTCCAGGCCGGGGGGGCCAAGATGCACACAGTGCTTGTCGTGAGGGCTCACAGCAGCAGTGCTGATATCAGGCAGAAAAGCTTCGTGGCCTTCATCCTTGGTCATACCATGCCAGCGCAGAAAAGCAAGCATCCGGAGAGCAGCCAGAGCCCTGCTAAGTGGCCTTGGGGAACGTGAGACTCAGACCTTCCTATTTCACTTGACAAATAGCTGTTCCTTCCGGGGAAGATTTAGCAGTGCCCAAGCAGGTGAGAGACAGACCTGCAGAGGAATGATCCAGGCTGGAAGGCAGCAGATCAATCAGGCAGAGCTGCCTGCTCTCGCCTGGGGAGAAGAGGCCCTTCCCACAGCCGGCTGGCACGCGATGTGCTGGCAGAAAGGGCTGCCAAGTCAACCCAGGAAGGAAACGTCGTCCTCGCACAAACCGGAGAGACTTAGTGCCAGCTTCGGCCACGGTGTCGCTGAAACGGAGAGGGCTGGTAGAGCAAGCCCAAATGTACTCATCTGGGCTGAAAATTTGGCAAGAGCAGGCAGGGAACACCAACATCCATGTGCGACACGGCCGCGCACCACCTCTGACTGCCTTCCCAAAGCAGGGCGGCTGCACCCACCCCTTCTCGCCTGCCGAAGGACCAGAACACGACAGCAACGTCCTCTCTGCGCTAAACCAGAGCACTTACAGCAAGGTCACAACGGGGTAAGAGTAGGGTCCGTGTTTTGTACCATCACCCTGATAACAATCTAGATGATTCTTTAGGGTTTTCAATGACTCATTTAAAAAAAAAAAAAAAATCTCACATCCGAAATGTTTGCTCCAACTGAGAGGAAAAAATGCTGATCTAAATACTTTTCTCCTGGAACGTGACAGAAACAATTATTCATTTAAGCTTTTGTAAAGACTATTGAGTTCGGCAAAATGTTGTTCCAGGGGTAAAATAACTGGAAAAAAGTTTCAAAAACATTTAAAAGCCCTGCTTTTTTTAGATTAGGAAACTCCAGTTCTCCTATTTCAGACTAAATCCTTACACTAAATCTGAGTTTATCTTAAATACAAAGAAACAAACAAAATATTAAGAGAACAATTACCAAGAAGATCAATGCTGGAAAGCAAAGCGTTGCAGAACTGTGTTCATAACCTTCCATCCCAAGAAAATTTGCCCTTTTATACAGATTCCGGGTGACCAAATTATTTCAGCAGCGTAAGATATTCCTTAAGAAGAAAATCTATTTCCAGCTGCCTCGAGACCTTATCGCTGCCTGTAACGGGCCTGGTACCGGTCCCTCTGAGGGCTCAGGACCGGCAGCAGCGGGGCAGCATGGCCAGGGCCATGCCCAGTGGCACCCACCGCTCCCGCGTGCGCTACCCGAGATTCCCCGTAAATAAAATCGTCGGCATCGGCTCTCGTGTTCATTTCACAGCCGGCTGCTCCGCTGACAGGTTTCACACGCCGCTACCGTGTCTTGTCAGCTTTATACTCTCAGGCCAACGCCGGCTCACCAGCTCCGATGTATATACATAAAAATAAACGGCTCAGAAACCCCAATAAAGTGACAGATAACATAATGGGACCTGGCTTCAGAAAATAAGCTTGTTTATAGAACCTCCGTGCCTCCAAATTTGATTTATGTCATGCGGGCTGTCTCTTGGCAAGGGTTTGGGGAGGACGGCTTGCTCGTGCTTGCTTTCCAGGGACGGCGGGGGGACAGCCGCTGGTTAAGAGCTGCCTTCAGGGCTGCTGCCCTAAGACTGGCAGCACGGGTGTCAGGAGCAGAGAACAGAGCTTCCCGCAGGATTTGGTTGATGGGATGTTCCTCCAGCTCCCGCGGGAGCTCAGCGTTTTTGCTAGTGGCTGGCCCCCGCAGGGC
>NW_009623090.1:30574-55142 GCF_000690535.1 Cariama cristata
CTTCGGGAAGCTCTCCTCCATCCTCCTCCCACACAATTCCCTTCCTTGGGCTTTCTGGGCTTGCCCACACTGTCTGCAAGCGGGAGGTAGCTGCAAAGAGCTCAGGGCTTCAGCAGCAACAGAGCATATGAAGTACAACCAGACAGTGCCTAGAGGAGACCGTGTCGGCTTCAAACAGGAGAGCTCCTGATGGCACCAGCAGGTTCTCCTGGTAGCCCCTTTGCTCTGGGCTGCAGATGGTCCTTATTCAATCTCTTGCTAGAAGAGCTTCCTTGCAAACAGGGATAATCCTTCATTTGATGTTTGCTCCCTTGGATATCGCTGTTCACAGCAAGCATTGCAATTTGTGTTTATTCTTGCCAAGCCATGTTTATTCTTGAGCTGCTTTGATTGTTACAGTAAAGGCTGGGATGGCTCTTTCAGTCAAAGTGCCTGTTTCCAGGGGGCTAATAATGAGAGACCGTCAATCTGGAGACACAAGGGAAAAAACCACAGCCCCTCCTCTCACAGAAAACAATCAGCCACTGCCAGACCCCACGCTTTGTGCTTCTCAATCTTTGATATGCGGCTGGAAGATCCTTAGCTCCAGCCTCAAGCGGACGTGCCAACGGGACGCCGGCCCCAATGCCTTTCCTGCAGACGAGAGCAGAGGCTCTCAGGAGAAGAAAGCCTCGCAGCCGCAGTGTATCCATGCCATAAGACACGGGCACTCAAACAGCCCCATGCCATGCACAGGGTAGATACCTGGTGTGGGGTGAGCCGAGCAGAGCCTGCACGGTGGAGCTGGGCGGTTGGGACAGACGCACCAGGGCTCCTGCCCCGGCAAAGCTCTGCAGAGCAACCCACAGGTCCAGAGAGGTCACACCACAGGTGGTGGGTCACGGTAATTTCCTACACCATGACTGATGCGCTCAGCAACTGCTGTCCTGAGCCCAGGCTCCCACGCGCGGAGCAAATCCCTGGCTAACTGCTGCTAAGCACGAACCACACCTTGAGAGGAAGAATTACACCTGCAAGACGCGGGATCGCACACACGGACCTGCCGTGGCAGAGCAGGGGGACCTCGGGCTCAGATGGCAACCACGCGGCTCCCCGCCCCTTGCTCCAATCTCCAGGCCTTCATCCCATTCAGATTTTAATCAAACCTTACATTATGCTGCCATTTGTCTGGGGCTTACTACTAAGGAGGGCGGTGGGGGAGGTTTCCCTTCAAATTAAATAATTAAAATGTTTTTCTCAGGCTAAATAATTTTAATTTTTTTCCCCCCAGCAGGCCAGTGGCAATAAATATTTAATACATTCCTTGCTTCACTGCATCCAGTGTGTTGCCATTTTAGAAATCATTTTATTGTGTGTATTTTTCTTCTTTTAATTACAGTCACCCAGTATCAAACCACTTCAATAAATAATCAAAGGCAGGGGAGAGACAGGGCAGCCGTGACGCTTCAGGAGACTCGTGCTGCGCTGCTGGCACAGGGAAGCATGGAGGGGAGGTATGGATCCCATGCTGGCACCACTGCCGCCCCTGCTTCGGGCTGACATCTGACCCCCACCGTAACGCTGCAATCCTGGCTGCAGCCAGCTCCTTTGGGGTTACCGAAATAACGCCTCGGGAAGGGACGCGATGCTTGCCAGCTCCAGCGCAAAGCTCCATCCTGCCAATACCCTCTCTGGCAGGGGCCAGCAGCCAACGCCAGGGGACGGGTGTAAAAGCTGCCCAAGCATGCACTGATACCTCCCCAGGACGCTCCTCCAGCGGCTGGCAATCTGCGGCTGAAGGACTTCCTGAGTCAGGCATCCCATCTCTCCTTTAAAAGCCCTCAATGGATTTTTTTTTTTCCTTCTTCTTCCAGGAATTTCTCTGATTACAAGGATAGCCCAAGCGCTTCTTAACTGCCCTCTGTCCAAACCAGCCACCGATTTCCAGCGCGGGCAGGTACAGATGCCCTGCGTGCCGGCAGCAACATGTGGGCTGCCGGTGATGCTGGGTGCAGCAAGTGGGGATTACGTGGGAGCAGATGTCAGAAACGGCCCCTGCACGCTGTTGGAAGCTGGAGAGCTGGGAGCCCCAGCCCTTCGCTGCTTGGCCAGCTCCTGCCGCTCCCACAGCCCTCCCGCCAGCTGACGGGCCCCCGGACTCAAAGGGGGGGTTTCCCACCCCCCGCAGCCACCACCGCAGCCAGCCTGGTGAATGGTATTAGCAAAAATGAATAGAAATACTACATGAAGCTAATAAGATCTGAGGGGACCTCCTTAGACAAGTTGATTTCCAAATTGGACTGACTTTAACCTCACGTAAATAAAAATGAACACTTATAAAATATGGTGGAAAAATCCATAAGGGCAGATGAAGGCATTGATGCGTTTTTCTCTCCCTCCTGCACTTGCAGCACAGAGTGGGGCTCCACATGCTGCTCAGGACCACCGCCACCCTGCCCATGCTCCAGGTCAGCCCAGGCAGGTAGTGTGATAGCAAATACTGCCCTGGGGTGTCCCTCGGCCACCAGCAAGGTTCAGGGCTGGGGAAGCTCCCCTGGGCCAGCTGCCTGCACCCTTTGCTCCAGGCACGATGGAGCAGGCACCAAGCAAGAAGGGGAAGGGCCTCAACCTGCCCCCCATCAGCACTGAGCTGCGCGAACCCAGTGCAAAACAAGCCTCCATCTCTGGGTGCCAGAGAAGGTCCCTCTCCGGTACCCAGACATCTCTTTTCACTAAACCTGGAAGAACACAACATCCCCACCCAGCCTGCCAAACTCAGTTTGAATTCACCGATGCTTCCATAAAGCGTGGCAGCCAGACAGACACACATCACGGAGAGCCAGGAGGCTCTCAGGAGCTCGTGTTTCTTTAGGCAACCACTGCTAAAAAAGGCCCTGCCCCAAAGGTCTTCAACCTAAGCAGAAGAACCAGAAGGAAAAAACAGAGTCGCTGCCTGACAGACAGGTGGTTGCCACACTTGCACCCAAACCATCGTCACCAGTTTGGGACAGAGGCTGGTGAAGGAGGGATGAAGGGCAGGGAGATGTTTCTTGCAGGGTGCATCTAGGGGCTCCTCTTCGGGCAAGGGGCACTGGGGCAGAAAGCAGAGAGCTGGGAGACGCAGGGAGTGCTGGCAGAGGCTGTCACCAGAGGCTGACTGACAGCGAGAAACCACGCGTGGAGAGGGACTACGAGGTTAAGAGGAAAGGAAGCTGTGAAAGGCCTGGAGAGCAGAGACAGGTAACTGCTGTTTGCCAGCAGGAACCAGCAAAAGCAAGTAAAGCATGGGTGACACGAGGAAAATGACAGGCGAGGAAAATGATCCTCACAGCAGAGCTCTGAACAGGCAGGAGTGGGAGAAGATTGCATTTGTCAAGGCTAGAGAAAAGGATGTTGAAGGAATTGAGCCGTGAGATGATGACACTCCGGATGAGAGTTTTAGCTGTACCTTAGCAACCCGACATGAGGGAATGAGGCAGGGCGAGCACAGCCATCTCACCTGCAGGCAACGCCGAGCTGGCCCTTGGATTGGGGTAACCTTCAGTTACCCACATGGAGCTTGCCACGGATGCTGAGGTCTGGGTCCAGGCAGCGCAGGAGATGATGGCAAATGAGGACGGGCTTTGGGGAGCTGCTCCTGAACTGCTGGCATGATGAAGATCTTCAGACAGACAAGACAAACGAAGAGGTAGATGGAAAACCAGGAAAGACAATTTGGGTTGCCAAGGGAGGACAGGTCTTCAAGACGTCTGTGGGACAAGGGATCAGGAGGAGGGAAACGTACTGCAGGTGCATAGCTGTTGCCAGGGAGAGCTTATCAGCATCAGGGAAACCAGGGCATGGGGCCAGCCCTGAGCTGGAAACAGAGGAGCGGAGCCAGCCAGCAGTCATCAACAGCACGTTCAGAAAGCTATGGGAATTGTGGGGGGGAAAGGGGTGGGGGAGAGCTGATGGAGTCTAAGGTAGAAGGGAAGAAAAGCAGACCTGTCTGGGAAGGGAAGATCAAAGGGGAAAGAGATAGGGAAGGAAAAAGTCACTGCACCCCCCTGCAAGCTCTGCCAAGCCTCCCGCAGGGCAACCAGGTAAGAGGCATCAAGAGGCAAAGCCCTAAATCAGCCGGCTCAGAAATCCTGATAACGGCAGCAGCTGCCCTGTAAAAAGGGGTCTGGCCTTCAGAAAATAATGTGGGCAATAAGAAAGTGGAGCAGCCTTAAATATCCATTTCCTTCACATAAATAACACTGTCTAGAACTTTGGCTTTACAAGCACATATTTACAGGGCAAAGAATCTACAAAAGACAAATGAAACTTCTGGGCTGCTTGGGGCAGAGACAAGGAGCTCGGAGATGAGCTCCCCTTGCCTAAAGCGAGCAAGGTCCCTGGAAAAAAGGGATGGGTCCAGGGACCTGGACAACTAGCTGACACTGGGGGCCATGTGCCCGTCTGAAAGCAGGGGCAGTTATTTGGTGCTTGCCAAATCTTTTCTCTGCTGCCATGTGCCACTCCAGAGCTGGTTGTACGCAGGACCTGGTGTTCACAGCGGACTTTGCTGGCAGGTCTGTGAACTCTCAGCTCCTCTTCTGCCAGGAGATAATCTGGGGATGATGAAGGAGCATCATCCATGATGGTACCAGCAGGTTTCAGCTCAAGAAGAGGACAAACATCTCAGTCTCACGTGTGTTGTACCGGTTATGAGGCTCTCTGCCTCCAGCCCTCCCTGCCATCCTCCCGAACACTGCTTCAACCCATTTTTGAGAGACACATTGTTGCCACACAACACCAACCCCAAGGAACCAGTCCCAAAAATGCGAGCATGTCCCAGGCAAAGCCTGCCGGTCCCCTCGCCAGCCACCCCCGGCAGCTAGGGAAGCACCAGGCACACAGCAATTGCAGTGTTTCTGAAATGATATCATGCACAATTTTGGATCCACAAAAAGGGCAAAGCTTTTTGATCCAATTCAGGAGTGAAAAAAACCCAACAAACCCAGACCCATGTACTAGTTTTTGTGGCACTGAAATTCAGGCTCAGAGCAACTTTCCAGGAGAGGGGAATTCCTGCACCTCCTCTGCACTCACCGCTTGTTATCCTCAGCATGGAAATATTTTATACTATTTTCAGGAGGTGCTTTGAGCTGTTTTCAGCTCAAAACACTCAGGGTAGTGAATCTAGATTGAACTTGGTAGGCAGGGCTAACAGGAAGCTGCAAGCAGGAACAAAAACCTCGCACAACACACGTACAACATAAAGACGCTTCCAACCTCGAGGGGCTTACCGCCCTAAGCGCAGACCTTGCAAGCTTCTCCTGAGCTTTACTGGCCAAGTTTTATTGAACTTGGCAGTGAAAGGAATTAAGCCCACGTGTGAGTCAGTGCAGGATCAGGGCCTTGGTGTGTGAGGGGCCGGCACACGTGGGCAGCTTGGGAGCGCTGGGACACGGCGTGCACCCACACCCCTCCCCGCGTTGCGTCAGAGCAGATCAAACGCAAAAACCCACGAGCGGGTTCTTCTCCACAGACACTGTCATGGCTACTCCAGAAACAAAGGATGATGACAAGGGAAGAAGCCTCCTTCCAGCCCGGGGAAATCAGATTGCTGCTGTCGTGTTTGGGCTGTGTCGCTACCCACGCGCTGGGAGCCCGCGTGCCCCGAGCCATCGCGGGTGCAGCACGGGATGGGTGGCTCTGCCCGTGGCACAGCTCGGGGCTTGGACGAGTCCCCAGTCCTCTCGTGGGGCACGAGGTGCAGGAGAAGGACTTACCGGGGCTTCCCAGCAGGCTCAGGCAGGGGCGGACACACAGGTGGCCAGGGCAGACCGGGACAAAGGCAAGTGAAATTGTTCATAAAAGTGATGGATTTCCCTCTCCCCCCTAAAACGCAGGTTTTGTATCAATCCAGAGATGCACAGGTCAAATTCAGAGACAAACTTCAGAAAAATAAGTGAAAATGAAAATTTCAGACTTGATTTTTTTTTTTTCCTAGACATTTCTGAAACAGAGCACTTTTCACTTAGGAAGCGAGCCAGCATGCACAAACAAGAAGCAAAATGAAGTGACCCCAAACAAATGAAATGGATTTTCATGGTTTGTTTCTTCTTCAGAGTGTGTGTGAGGGGAAAGGGATCACTGTCAGTCTCCCAGAGACATTTTTTAACCGTTCTACTTCAGACACCACATTGAAAAACCAAATTATTCAGAGAGCTCGAATTGCAGCTCCAAGGTTCTTTTCCTTCCTTCGCGCAGTACCCTCCTGGACAGAAACTACTGTTTTCCTCCTGCTTTCCCAAGGGATACAGGCTCTACCCGCACCCAGAGATCATCACATACCCAGCCCCAACAGCACAACACCTTGGGGGAAGAGGGTTTTTACAGACGAGTGTGCGCAAGTCCGTACATGCGCATATAAACTTTGTGGGATGGAAGGAAGAACAAGAACTAATGAATCCCCCAGCACTCACTAAGTCCCAACAAATAGACTGAAGTGGGAGCCTGATTTGCATTGGTTTGATTGAAGATGTAATTTGCTGCTGAATAAATGTAGTTGCATCCAAATCAAACCTTTAGTCCCTCAGACATTGTAACTCTTTCCTTTCTTCCCTCAGGGTTTGCCAACCTTTAAGGCTGACCAAGGATGATGTATTACAAGAAGGAATGGCCTTAACTAAGAGAAGGGCAAGTTTAGAATAGATACAAGGAAAGACTTCCCACAAGGAAGAAGGGATGTTTAAAAAAGCCTCCAAGAAAAGGTACCATCACTAGGAATGATCACAGTCAGCCCAGCCCCACATCCCACCCAGCATCACCTCAGGATCACACACAGAGACGGGCCCTGTGTGCCATGGGGCTGGGGCTCTCTTTTCCCAACAGCCTCCTGCTGAGAGCACTTTATATCTACTATAGCTCTCCTCCATCCTTCCCACAGGTCCCCATCAATGCAGGCAGCTCTCCTGGTACCACCATTTCACCATGGTTGCCCACGATATCATATCCTCAGGATGGTCAGGAGACACGTATCGCTGGGTGTGCGCATCGCTAGAATCAGCGCCTGATAGAAATCTGGACCCAAATTTAACGCTATTAAAATTGCAAAGTATTTTCCAGAGTTTTAAAGGAACTTGGGGCCTTGGCCCTGCTGCCTCTCCCTCAGTAAAGCCTGGTGAGATACAGACCTTTCCTCCTTTGCTCGTATCTCACTGGCTCATCACAAACACCATCCGGCTGGAATTGACACTTAACTGCCTTCCTCAGGCTATCGCCGACTGGGGGAACCTGCTCCCCATCAGAGACTCACTACACGCTGAGTTCCCTCGCTTGTTCTCTTCTCTTTCCTTACAGTACCGGATTTATAAGATCCCTCCAAGGTCTCTATCGATCGCTCGGGCAGCCTTGGCCACACAGCACCTATCAGAGCAGCGAGGATCCTGTCAGCCTTTTGGGTGGGAGAAAAGGGGAAGCAGGGCTCAGCAAGAACAGATTTACTGGGCAGCAAAGGAGGACATAGCCCCCATCCTCACTAGCCCCATCCCAAGGCACGCCACGGTCCTTCCCCTCCACCTGCCCCCCATCCACATCGCAGCTGCATCCAGCTGTCAGGCAGCATAGTGCTGAGTAGAGAAGACACAAGCCAGTGCGAGAGAAAGGAAAACAACAGCCACAAAGATGAAAAATTGTGCATTGTAGCCAGGAAGTTACTCGCACGTTACTGAGCAGCTCTTTGCTTTGCCCTTTGTCTGAAGCCCTGGGGACTCGCAGCCATGCTATGAACAAGCAGCAGAGACGTGCCTCTCCTGGGCAGGAATTCTGCCCCTGCACAAGCTTTACCGCTCCAACTGCAGCTTCCCAGCGCAGAGCATGCCTGGGAAGAGCGAGGATGCTTGCAGCCTCAATTTATGTGAGGGAAATCCATCACAAGGCAGGAAAGCCTTTCATTCGGGACAATTTGTTGCAGGTGTTATAAACTGAGGTGCCGGGAAGCCAATTGTCAGGCCAGGAGCACGGCGGATTGGCAAGGCGGAGAGGGCTGCTCCTGCAAGAGGGATGAGAGCTACCTAATAGACATTTATTGGGCAGATGAGGCTGTAAATAGCACATCCACCCCCAAGCTGGGCATGGGGGAGAGAAGGGGACAGGGGTAGGCAGCCTCGTCCCTGGGCGCTCTTTGTAACCTGGAGTCATCACTCAGAAGCAAGGACTATGGCGCAGGCAGCGCCAAGGCCAGAGGAAGGGAGAGAGGGAGAGATTGATTATCTCATAAATCAATTGCTGGGCACTGATTACAAAATAAACCACCAGGGCAAAGGTCAAGTGCTTTATTATATCACCTAGCCCACAAGATTTATTTACCACTTGGGCCATCCGTCCCCCTTGCCATCTATTACAGGGAGCAGCAGCTCTCCCTTCCCAGCTTCAAGCATGGCTCCTGCCTACAGACACAACCAGGCACAGCCCTGCAAGAAGCAGCACAAGGCTTAGAGAAAAGGTCCAGCAGGCAGTACCGGGCAGGTCCAGGCATTGATCCTGTAGGACCTACAGAGCCACATCTACAACGCCAGGAAAAGCGACAGCCAGGCAGGCCAGCCCTGGGGCAGACACCAGTGGTGGCTGAGGGTGCTCCCCAAGTCCTCCATCACCATCAGGCTGCCTGGAAGCAAATCAGTTCTCCGCGGTGCGAAGAGACTAGAGGAGCATGGTCTCCTCTGCAAAGAGCCACCGGGCCTGGCTGGGGTCCACAATGCAGAAACTCCCACGGGGTTGGCCTCTGGGTGCACTTGCCATTTCTTTCTGGGCTCCAGGAAAGACTGAACCCTTCGAGAAGATCAGCAGCTTCCCGGCAGGCGAGCAGGGCCTTGCTCCAAATCTGATCTGTACCCAGCCAAGCTTTCCATGCCCACTTCTACCATCTGAGCTCTGTATCCATACAGGGAGAGACTGCAGAGACTGTCTCTTAGCACTCAACTGGAGTTCAGCCTACAAAACTTTATTTTTTTTTTCCCCCCCTTTCCTTTCTAACTTTAGATTTTAAACACAGGCAGCAATAAGAGGAATTCCTGTGAGTATTGTTCATCTGTTTCCCATAAGCTGCTTGTCACTGACCATGAAAAGATTTTTCAGTCTGGCTCCCAAAATATAAAAACCCTAAAATGGACATTTTTGAGTCCTTCACACCAACCAAAGGAGAATAACGTCAGAGCTGTAGGATGTGTGCATGCGTGTACTCAGAGGGTGGCAAAGAAATATCACGGGGAGGAGGAGAGGTGCCAGCCCGTGTGCTGTGGGCAGGGTGCCTTCTGCCTGCCTCCAACCACACAGCCCACGCCTGCCTGCGGCTGCGGGAGGCGAAGGGCAGGGCCTGGGAGGCCGGCGTGCTGCGGGAGGCGAAGGCGCGAGCCGGGATGCTGCCGGGCGGGCTGCGAGGGAGACAGCCTGGGCTGGGGCTGTTTCCACTTATGGATGTTCCCACTGACCATGAGGGTGTTACCCCCACCCTCCCGCATGACGGTACTCTGCCAAAATGGTTGCTGCAGTTGGCACTTGCCTGGGAGTTTATTTTTCTTTCCAGAAGCGCTGAATGTTTCGACTCCTATTTAGCCCATCTGCCAGCACGGAGCGGAGGCTCCAGCTCACGGGCCCAGTCACACGTTCCCACAAGCCGCACGAGACACTACCGTGCAGAGGGGTACCACCACCAAGGGGACAGTCGAGCTGATGAACTGCAACACATTCTGACTCTGATGTAAACAGAAAAACCTCCGTGACTGCCCCTGGCTGGGGATACAGTCCCCACAGACACCTCCTGCCCTAGGGTAGGATTCCGCCGTCTTCCTCAGGGCAGCTGGTGGCCCTGGCAATCCCTGCTCTACTCCTACTGATGCCACCCTCTCAGTAAGCTCAACCACCACTCAACATCAACTGTCTCCAGCTTGAAGACACAAGGCATCCTCATCCCCAAGAGGTAAAGCCCCCCCCAGTTTCTCTGAATTGTAACAAAAACATCCCCAGTCCTCCAGGACAATTCTATGTCACAGCAGAGTCAGAAAAGCACAAGGACCCACAGAATCGATTTGGTTGGAAGAGACCTCTGGGATCATCAAGTCCAACCTTTGCCCTAACACCACCGTGCCAACACAGAATCAATTTGGTTGGAAGAGACCTCTGGGATCATTGAGTCCAGACCCGCAGTCGCCCCGTTGGTCCCTGCTTCCTCAAGGGAGGCAAACTCCACAGGAGAAGTCCTAACAGTGCAGAAATGGGCACTTCTACCAGTAGTTGTGCTGCTCTCGGGAGTTACATTTCCCACTGCATGGGTGGGCTCCTCAGAGCATGGTGCTCATCTCCAGAGCTGGCATTGTCAGCCGCAATCACCACCTTGACACAAGACCAAACCGGGTGGAGGCACCACATCATCCCTCTCCTCTGTGGATTATAATCTGGGGTTGATCCCAGGGACTCCCAAGAGCTTCTTATCAACAAAGCCACAAAGAGAGGCCACAAGCAGCAGGTTGTGTGGGTTCACTCACTGGACTCTTGGCTCCTGCCTCGCTGTCCCCAGCCTTCCCCAGTGACAGCTTGATGAGCCTGATGTGCCCCAGGGGAGCTCATCGAGCAGGGCAGAGCTCCGGGAAGCTTGGGGCAAATGAATCACAAGTGACAAAGGAGGGTTTGAAAGTTGAGACTGTCTTGCTATTTTAGGATTTTTCTACTGTTTTCCCTCCCCGCCAAGGCAACGTCCTAACAGTAATGTTTCAGGTGTAGAAATCCCACTGTTGCTTTGCTCCGGTCCCTAGAAAGAAGTCAGGTCTTTGCTAGTTTGAGGAATGTCATGGGGATGATTTAGTTACCCAATTCCGTTTTCATATATTTAAACTAGATCACAGCCCTCTGGCCCAGGGACTAGCTGTTGCCTTCCAGAGGAAGGCAGCCACCTCTGCAATGGACAGCTTTGCACCCTAGGTCCCAGTGCAAGAAAAAAAATGTTTTTCAGGGAGCTCAACATTTGCTTCAGATGTCCTTTCAGGAATAACCCTGCAGGATTGGACTGGTTTGAAATTTAGTTTCCCTGGTGGATGCTTATGAAATAAATATTTCCGTGCTGCATAGATGCCTCACCAGAGCCCCTCCGAGGGGCAATAAGTCTGAGATAAACCTGATGCCAGTTGAGTCTCAGGTGACAGCAACTGCAGTCAAGTGAAATCAAGGGGAGGAATAAAGCACGTTACTCCGTGGGCCCCCTTCGTGGCCAGCAGCTGAGATTGCCTGCAAGTTTCTTGTTCTCTAGGTGGTTCCCAAGGTCACATTGCTGCAGGTATTAAGGTTGTCTGGGTGACCTTCAATATATGTTCTGGAATGAGTTTGTGGGTGAGGGCTGAAATTTTTTCCAGCATCATGTTCTCTAACAATTGCTGTTTGACATTTCCCCACAAGTTCGAGTTTTCTTCCTGCAGCAAGTGTTCAGACATGCTCCAGGTCAAACCACCTCTGCTGAGCTGGGAAGGGACTGCAGCCCCCTAAATACTTGCCCGGGTGGGACAGGACTGCTGTTTTACATGGCATTCTCCATATCCTTTCTGTTCTTACAGGGCGCAGTGGCAAAGTGTCACCTCGCCTCAAAACACAGGCAAACCACCTCACCCCCAGCAGTACTGCGTACCACCCTTGGCACTTCGGAGGGCTCAGCGGTCTGCCCTCAGAGCACCATCCCTCCTGCTCCTGCCACCTCCTGCCGCAGCACTGTCCTAAGGGCATCCTTCCGTACGATTTCAGCTTGCATCTGTCATGCAACACATCTTAACCTTGACATTCAACACTCCCTGCTACTCCATTCCCACCTGAGCCCCTCCTGGGCAAGGGCTGAGGGCAGCGAGCGGAGCCAACCCTGGTCCATGCAGACTGCCCCTGACCCGCAGACCGGCAGAGCAGAGATCTGGCAGCACATAAAACTACCTTGCAGCACAAAGAGATTTGCAATGTTAGCTAACTGATAAATACTACAGCAAGAAAACTCCAAGCCCTGGATAAAAAAAGGCTTATGGTGTTAAGCTGTGCCCACGGTCCAAGAAATGGAAGGCACCTGCAGCCGCCACTACATTGCCCCACACTCAGCACAAAACGGTCATTTGTTTCGGACTGACTTTTATTTCAGGTTAAAAACAGCAACAAAGAAAAGAAGAAGATAAAGCCTCCCCAAGAGGCTAAGCACAGCAATTCACCACGGATCCTAACCAGAGCGAGACACGAAATGGCAGCTGCTCCTGCAAGGGGGCAAAGCCATCTCCTGCCTTGGTGAGCACAAAGAGCAGCGGCAGCCCCGGCTGCTGCACAGCTGCCTCCGCCTCAGCCTGGCTCAGGATCTCAGGAGGTGGACGAGAAATTAGGGACATTAATTTCTACTCTGTGATGGGCAAAAAGAACAACCCACAGGCTCTAACCAAACCTGAATCTTTCTGGAACTCGGGCATTAATCTTTAGAAAGAATAATAACTCCCTCTAAGTATTTGCATTTTACTCTTCCTGGTCTGTGAGGAGATACAACACAGACACAGCGACTCTCTGCCGGGTGACCGGCTCATGCATAACATAGAGCTCTAGGAATCTCATAGATGATCTGCAGGCCCGCTTCCAGACCTCACAGCTTCATCTCCTCCTATAGGAGCTCCTGGGAAGCCTCCAGGCTTTGAAGTTCACATCCGCGTATCAGCAGCCTTCCATCCAGGCTCCCTGGAGCGTGGGAGGGCAGCCACCAGCTCATGGGCCACGAGCTTGGCTCGTTTCTTGTCCCTAAATCACACACGCAGGCGGGTTTAAATATATCAATTGATTTCCTAACCTCACATCTCCCTGTGAGCAGGGGCTGGAGCTGTCACATGCATGTTACACAGTGGCAAATGGGAGAGGCATGGATTTGGGAACCCTTGATCTGCTCCCAGACCAGCAGGAAGGGACAGGTCAACATCAGCTCCCACCAAACCTTGCCATCAAAAGGCATCTTCTACAGGCAGGGATTTGGCAGCCAGCGTGTAAAAGGAGCCTGTGGTCCACGCCACAAAACACCATCGCCACAAGTCGCACCTCTTGGCCTTCACCAAAGCAGTAGAGCATTAACTGAGTCCCTCGGCAGATTGGGGAAGCTTGTGCTGTCGCTGCTTCACCCTGGATAACAAGGGCTTTAATCTCCAGGTTTGTCAACTTAGCACCTTGCCAGAACTAGGACTCATTTTTTAGTATTAAAAAATAATGCATATTTATCAAACCTAGTCAGGCAGTGAGGAGGGGGAAACAGCTGGCAGCGGTCTCCCTCTCCCCATCTGACATGTGCTTGCCATTTTTTCGCAGTTTCAACGGCTCTCCAGCTCTAGTCCTTATAATTACGATGAAAAAACCTCACACTCAACCATAGTGCCTCGCAGCCAAGATGCCAATATGTTTCCACATAAAAGTCTCATTGCAAAAACCCTGAAATTTTTCAGAGTCTCTGCTTTATTCCCATCCTCCCTTACATCATTGTATTCACATAGTGTTCAATTATTTACAAGCATACAAAACACTCCAGCCCTGATTCTCAACTGGTATTAGTCAGTGAAGTGCCAACTAAATCAATGGAGCTACAAAGATTTGCTCCAGAGAAGGATCTGTCCTGCTGTCCCCGAAGACCCCTTCTTCCCTCCACAGCACACATTGGGAAGGAGCAGATAAAAAACAGCTTTTTTTTTTCCCTTCACTCCCCAAGTTTGCCAGACACACTCAAGCTAATGCCCACAGAGACCTGCTCTCCACTGCTGTCCTACTTTTCATTCATGTGCCTGCGACACACTTGTCTCCCATGGCAGCCCCAGGTATTCCTGGAAGCAGCCATCCACACCTTGCCCAGAGCCCTGTGGCAACACCAGGAGCTCTGTGCATGGGGCTGGTCCCTGGGTACTAGGATAACAACCTTGACTTTAATGACAGATAAGGCTTGCACATTATTCAGCCAGGCCTGGCGCTTCCTTGGAGCTGGTGCAGCATCTGTCTCCGGTCTGTTCCTTCCGGGCTTTTTCTCCATCCTTTTCAAGCGGCAGCACTTCCAAGGAGTTTTCCCCTGGCTGGTGAGCACGGAGGGCTAACACACACGATGGTCTCCTTTAGCAACGGCTGATCATTTCTAGCTTTCCTGCCTCCACCATTTTAATTCAACAAGACCGACAGAGCCCCAGGACATCGATCACAAATCAGAGAGGGCAATATATTGGGACAGGCATGGGACATTCCTCTAAAGTTCTCGGACAATCTTCAATCAATTAGTGCTTTTTCAGGATGGATGAATCCCCATAGACAACACTAAGCTTTCCACAAGACCAGGGCCAGTACAACCAATGTTTCAGTAAGTCTCTTTATCAGGACTTTCTGATCACATAAAAACCAGAAACTGACTTTTGAAAGACATTTTATTATTTGCACCTTAACTTAGAATCGTAAAGTGAAGAGTTCATGAAAACATAATATGAGTGTCACACAGACCGGAGAATCGCATGTGAAACCCTGGGCCACTAGGCATCTCATTAGAAGACAAGAGTTTAAATTTACTCCTATTACCATCACTGGTTCACAAACTGGGGCCACTTCAATAAAAACCAGATGGCCAAGGAAGTGCAGGAGACAGACACCAGGCTGGGTCTTACTGCACTGAACCCAGCTTACTCATCCCTCATGTACCACCACAGCAAAGAGATGTCACAAGGCCTTCATCATGACTGGAATCATAATATCCATGATTCACATGGAAGACTTTTTATACAAAGCACCGAGATAAAAATAAAATGAAGGGGAAAAAACTTAACAAGAAACTTGTTTCATTCCCTACAAGATGGATAAACCAAGACAAATGTAAACAGCTCAACTTGACCCAAATATTTTTTCGTTGCTGAGTAACCCGGCAAAAAATGTTGTTATCTCACTAGCATCTGTGGAGATTAGATGGAAGGGAATTTTAAACAAACATTCATTGTCCCTTGTTTTAGGAATTTCAGTCTGGACATGAAGTCTTAGGACTGCTGCTCTTGCAGCACCCCTGACCCCTTTCAGTAGGGAACAAACAGTTGAGGAGGGCAGGAAGCATCTGTAACATCTCCGACACATTAACATGCTGTTGACATGAAGGTTTATGTGAAACATTAGAGTTTACAGCTTTCCAAATTCTTCTAAGAGAAGGATGTGGCTGCTTTGCGAAGGCTACAAGCAGGAAATACACGCTCAGGCCATGACTACAGCAGAAGGTGGGAGTAGGGGTAGTCACAGCAGATGGCTTCGAGCCATTTTGGGTGGCAGTAGGCACCCGCCGAGGGGCTCAGACTTTACAACCCACACTGGCTGCCATATGTTGTGACAGTGGCTCAGCATCACGCAGGACCCAATTTATAGCATACTTCATGGCTGCAAGTACCACACTACCCTCTTACTGCTCTCCATTAGTACAATCGCCTTTCTGCCAAGAGTCTTCTAGCACCTCGCTATCGTATTTACTGATTTTTTTCATCTTTTTGTAGGCGGAGGGAGATCTGATAGATCAGCTGAGAGATTCAGGCATGAGGTTTTAGTCTCATTTGTGCTCTTGGAGGTCAGGCCTCCTCACTCCTTCACTCCCTCCCAACAGATAAGCGCTATCTCAACAACACACAGATGCTTTTAGAGATCACCTTGACCCCTGCTAAGCTGTGCAGCATTTCTGCTGTGCGTGTCCTGGAGTTGGAAGCGTACGGCAAGCAAGGCTGTGCCTGTGATGCTGGGAGCTGAGAACAGGTAGGGTGGAGAGATTATAGCCCTGAAAACGGCAGCCCTTTCAGCAACAGCAGACTTCCTTGTTGAATTTCTCCTGGAAAAACTCAGGGAAATGAAAGCAGGGGGTAAAGAAAGGCCTGGAGGTGGCAGGATGGAAAATGGTCTTCCATCAGCCAGGGCTCAGAGGAAGAGGATGCCAGCAGCACCTGGCAACAGGCTGCAATGAAAAGATGTGCGCAAAGGGCAGAGTGAAGGTACAGCATCGCTGTGCTATCACGTGCTTTTGTTATACGGCAGCAGCTATGTATCAGCCCTGTGGCATGATGGTGGGGCGATACTGCAGCCCAACAAGCTCTGGAGATGGGGGAAGTGGGATGCGTTCCCCCAACCTGGCAGCAGGGCCCTTCCACCCTGGGATGGAGGAGGCTCTCACCTCTGGAGGACTCTTTGGGAAATACGGCAATCCACTCAAAATATGTAGTCTCAATCACATACAGACAACTTCACGGGCTGGACCTTCTGCCCCACATGAGAGCAATGAATGAGAGGTCAGCTCACGCTCAGTCAGTGGAAGGAGCGGGTCACCCTGCACCACTGGTTTCTATCCCAGCTGTCAAACTAAAGATTAAGGCAATTTGCTTTGTAAGGGTCCTTAAAATATCAGCTCAGTGCAAGTATTACAGCTCCCACCAGGGCTCTGAGGGAGGACAGTCATCCACACTCGTGCTAGGCAACTGCAGTTGCATCTCTTGGATTCATGGAGAATCTTGTATATTTTTAACATTTTGAAAGAAACAGCCACCCAGCATCAGTTATTTTAACTCAGCACAGAGTCCGTGCATTCAGACCGGCCCTACTGCACGTACACTTACTAGTGCCCTACCCCTCCCTCCATGGCAGCTGCCGGCCCTGGCCTGTTTTGCCTCCCAACTCACAGCCGTCACATTTTAATCCTCAGGCGATGCATCTCCTTGACATGCACAACAGGCACAGCCAGGGAGCTTCCTGGAGGAAGCAATTACAGAAATTGAGCTCACCCAAACAATTAAAAAAAGCTGAGATATATCTCAAAGCTCCAATTTTTCTCTCTACTACACCTAGGACCCACATCAGACTAAAACGCACCAGTGGAGCAGACCTGGCTCTTCTCCAGTTGCTGCCCGAACCTGCACCGGGGCTGACCGCTCTACGGGGTTAGCCCAGGAGCTCCACTTCACCAAGGAGGGCAACACAGCCCAGCTGTCTTGTTTAGGCTGGATCAACCAGTTCTGTAAAGGTAGTGGTATTAGTTACACCAGTGCAGACTGGAGCCTAGGAGCATTTGGCCCCACAGCAGCATTTTCAGCTCTAGAAAGCAGAGGCTTCTGTCTGATAAAAGGTTTTGCTCCTCCTGCCCTACCTGGCAGCTAACACATCACAGCCAACTCCATAATCCACCCAGCAAAGTAGATCTCAGCTGCCACTTAACCTGAACTTCTACTTCAGCTCTCATAGCCAGCTCAAGTGAAAATTAAAAGCAACTGATAAAGGAAAACCCACCGAGTGAAGCAGGTGGTGAGGGGGCCAGAGGCAGAGAATGTGAGTGGAAAGAGCAGTGCCATCACAGATCCAGCAGCACAAACATTAATTGCTTTTTAATTATTCCAGTGCTTTCCTTCCCTGGTGGTTGGTAGTTGTGGGATTCCTGCCTGCCCTCCTGTGGCTAAGGAGGAGAGGAAATCCAGGAGCACATCAGCAGAGCAAGCCCAGGAACCGAGCACCCACAGAGGCCTGTCTTACCCCACAGTGGGCAGCAGGAAGCTTCAGTGACCCTGAAGCTGCTGACATTTCTTTTGGGCACCATTGCAGAGCAAGTCTGGGACACCTCAGCCATCTCTGCGGGAATCTGAACTGCCAGTGCTACCTACCTGGAAACTATGGAGAGGCCAGTATCTTGAGTTTCTACCCGACTCAAGAGCATCATTTGCTTCTTATCAGAGATATGGGCAAGAAAGAGCATAAACAAAGCAGGGACAGCCCAGATATTTTGCCCCAGGTTCAGCTGCATTTCTGAGGCTCTAAGAACAGAGGGAATGACCTTCTCTGTCCTGCTGCCCCCATACCTTTGGATCCAGCCAAGTCCAGCTCTCAGAGAATCATACAATCGAAGGACTTTTCCAACCGAAACAACTCTATAAGATCACCAAGTCAACCGTTAACCTAGCTCTGCCAAGTCCACCACTAAACCATATCCCTAAGCACCACATCTACACATCTTTTAAATATGCCCAAGGATGGCGACTCCACCACTTCCCTGGGCGTCCCGTTCCAAGGCTTGGCAACCCTTCTTTTGGTGAGGAAGTTTTTCCTGATATCCAATCTAAACCTCCCCTGGTGCAACCTGAGGCCATCTCCTCTCCTATCGCTCGTTCCTTGGGAGAAGAGACCGACCCCCACCTCGCTACACCCTCCTGTCAGGTCGTCGTAGAGAGCGATCAGGTCTCCCCTCAGCCTCCTCTTCTCCAGGCTAAACACCCAGTTCCCTCAGCCACTCCCTGCTCCAGACCCTTCCCCAGCTTCGTTGCCCTTCTCTGGACTCACTCCAGCACCTCAAGGTCTGTCTGGTAGTGAGGGGCCCAAAACTGAACACAGCACTCAAGGTGCAGCGTCGCCAGTGCCAAGTACAGGGGGACGGTCACTGCCCTGGTCCTGCTGGCCACGCTATTGCTGATACAAGCCAGGAAGGGCCCCCCAGCCTCTCAGCGCTCCTCCTGCTATCAATACCCTTACACCAAAGCTGGTTTTGTGCATCTCTATGCTGCTTTGACCTGGAGAAGCCCAGCTTGGTAAAGCACAGCCAGATGATGAGTATGGCACAACCACCACCAGGTACCACTCATCAGCTGTGATGAGTGTCATCTGCAAGTGACCCCTTCCCCTCCAGCCTCTCCCCCACAATAGTCCTGAGCCAGCACTGGGCATCAGGTTCAGAACCTCAAGCCTTCAGCACATCCCCTCCATGGGAACCTCACATATGATCCTTTAACAGCCACAGAAGAGTAAGTAAATAACCCATCTTAGCTAAACCTTCCTCCAAGTGGGCAGGAACTGGTGCTGCTATTTTTGCTGGCATTGTCATTACAGTGCCAGAAAGTCACTCATGTCTTTGATGGGAGCTCAGAGGAGAGGGACTAGGGAAATCGCATCTCATCCTGCCTTTCCCTAGGCAAGCTTCTTAATGAGAGAGGGGGGGAAAAGAAGCATCATCGTTTTTAACACAGGAGAAAAGAATTGATGCTACAGAAGCACAAACAAGCTCACCCCCCACTCAGTGCAGCTGGTCAACACCCCAAGGGCTGCTATACGGTGGGAAGATCTAGGGTTGAATGCTGCCAGTGCCTGCGAGGAGACAACCAGGCATGTTGTGAGCAAGGGGGGGACTGAACCTCAGGCCACCAGATCACAGGACAAAAGTTTCCAAAGGAAGAGTGAGAACTGAGTCCCCTGAAGCCTGCAGCAGCACCACATCCCTAGCCACTGTGCCACCCAGCCACTGAAGTGTGACAAACCACCACCGAGGGCACACGCATAACCACCCCATTGCCACTTTGGTGCTAAGGAGCAACAAGCAATTTGGGGTCCAGGACAGAGACACTTCAGTGGCAGCAGCCAACAACACAATGTACATACTGCAGATAGGAAGCTCTTGTACCTTCCCACGCACTGCCCTGTTCCCCAAGGACCCAATTCCAAGCCCTCTAAAAATCGATGAGATAACAAGGAGATGAGTTGCAGCCAATATGGATTTGTCAAGAGCAAATCACATCAAGCCAATCTATCTTCCTCCTGTAACGGCGTAACAGGCTTTGGGCAGAGAGCACTACCTGTCAAACATCTCAGCTTTAGTAAGGCTTTCGATGCTGTCTTGCCTGCCATTCCCATAAGCAAGGGGAATATGGTCTTAGGAGAAACTATGACAGGGCAAGTATAAAACTGCTCAGATAGCCATATGCAGAGGGCAGATACCAGTGGTCTCCTCTGCTACAAAGGAAGAGCATCTTGACAAACAGGACTTTGTAGGAGTCGGTCACATGCCAGCCCACTTCAGAGCTTTCGCTGCTGATCGAGATGACGGAGCAAAAAGGAAACTTCTTAAATTTGCAGGTAGCATGCAGGCGAAAAGAACTGCAGGCACTTTTAGAAGATAGGATTAGAAGATCTTGTTATCTCAAGAAATCATCCTTTTTTTTCCAGGCAGATACAAGGGCCAGGTTTTTCTCTCAGGCAGGAATAATCAGCTGTCCAAGAACAAGTGTCCAAGTACGAAGAACAAATTTTCAGAGACTATTGCTTCACTACTCTTGCATATCAAGGGCTACTGATGCCGCAAGGCGTCTGGGGCCTCTTATTCTTGACCCTATGACAGTAGTGTCTAGGGTCCAAGACAGACTAGTAGCATGTTGTGTTAGGCAGGCATGTACTCAGGGCATCCCTTCCCAAGCAGCTTGCAAACAGAATCAGTATCAAGCTCAAGGAGCCCTGAACAAGATCAGAAAGCATGAATTGCCACTCCCAGGCTGCTCTATCTAATGCATCACTGTCACCTTGTTGCAACTGGCACATTCACTGTGTCTTCCGAGAACCACTTTCAGCAGGGAAGGTGTTCCTGTGCCAGCAGCACATCACGCTAATGATGACAGCCAAGCACATACTAGATCTGACTGCTGTGTGCACCACCATACATGTTTCATAAAGTTGTCCCAGGTGCCTTCTCGAGCCCTCCCCAGAACCAGTTGCACCCGATTCTGCTGTCAAGTGATCTTCCTCTGCTACATCTCACACTATTTTAACCTGTAGTATCTTCAAGACGAGGACTTCCCATCTCCAGATGAGTTTGCCACTGGAAGCAAAGTAAGCACAAATGCCCTGCAAAAACAATGAGCCAGCATGTCCAGACGTGACACTTTTTATGGAAAACCATGACCAAGCCCCTGCAATGCACTACATTTCTAGCCTACAGGGAGGAGACACTTGCAGCCATTCTCCACATGAATGCTCCAGGCTTTCCCCTCTGATCATGCATTTGGCTTATCTTAGTGTGAGCTGGTAGGGAATCTTCCAGCCCTGGGAACTCCAGTCTTCCAGGTAAGTTCATTCACTGCCAGAGTATGAAAGTGGAGTCCACAAATAAATGACATTTCTTTTCCTTAAAAGAGTTACTTTTGACAGACAAATGCAGGGAAGACTGCAAAGTAGCAATGGATTGATTAGGCTCCTATAAAGGTGACTAACGGGAACAAGATCCAACAGCTAAGGCAGAGGACTAGATGGCAGTGCCCCTCACAGCTGCCTTTGTAAGAAGACACCTCCTTGTACCATGCTCCCTGCGCGTACATCTCCTGGGGTTCAATACAGTACGTTTTTGCCACATGCTCCAAGAACCCAGAATGGGAAGTAAATGTTTGAAATGAAAGCAAGACAGTCAGGCTAGGGAAGGAAAGTCAGCATCCCACTTCAGGTTCAGAAGCACCCAGTCAGCTGGCAAAACCCCCTTCACTGCTGTGGATGTGAGCGATGGGTATTGACAAGGCAGATTACACAGAGCATCACCCAGACCGCAGGCTTTTAGCAACTTGTGGAACATGATTGAATGCAGTCTTATCTCTCCAGAATAAAATCTGAAATAAAGTGTTAAAGCAGAAATTATAGTGAGACTCTGGGTCATCCCAGGGCAGGTCTCTCCATGGTGAGGGGCAAGACAATCTATGCATCAGAAACTTGACCAAATTTAAAGAAAGGTCACAGGAAGAGCCAAAGCAGAAGATGAACTGGCTTGTATTTATTAGCCACCACAAAAGACAGGAGCAAGATCAAGCCATAAAAGCGAGGCATTAGCACCTCTATGATCAGCATAAATCTGTGAGGATCTGCCATCTCTCTCACTGGTACTTACTGCAGTTTCTCTCCTGAAGGATGGGCTATGCATGTACATCTGTATGCACTCCTCCAGACCAAGAGCCTCACAACATCTGACAACCTTGGGGCAGTCAGGTGAGGCTCTGCAGCCTGCCATTGCATTCCCTCCTTCAGAAGAGCTTGGGCATCATTACTGCACACTTGACACTGCTGAAAAGCCTGTGAAGTTTAAAGCTGGATTGTCGTTGCTTCTGTCATTCACACAGATGCCAATGCCACAAGGGTGTCCTAGAACTTAGACAAGATCAGCTCACAGCTAAGGGACCACACAGGGAGCTGAGTGGAAGCTACAGGCTATGTAAATTCACCTTAAAATTTGCACTGAGTACTGGAAGCCAGGGGTCAGTGGGGCTACTGGCACAGTTAGTTCAGTTCTTAGTTTACGCTTCCTTGCATTCCTTGTTGACTGTAAGCTACCACGTCATAGCACCTGTGATCCACACTATTGATGCCAGGATCTCAGCTCATCCCAGCCTGAGAACAGTGCCACAGCCACAGTTATTCATGCCTTTCATCACCTCTCAGCTAGACCGCAGCAATGACAGCCCTACAGCAGACAAGAAGCTCTAGCTGAAATATGCTCTGCATCCCCGAGTGCTCCGTAATCCCATTACCACAACCACACCAGGATGGTCTCCTGCCACACAGCTCCTGATGCACAGATCCAGGAGAAATCCAACTCAAGGCCTTGGCCCTCATGTCCCTGTAGCCTTATCAGCAGAGCTAAGGCTGCCTTCCAGGACGGAGTCCTGGGCATGGTACATTTGATCACTACAGAGCACCACCGTGCCTCACAGGGCTGATCTTATCCATACACAGGAGGCAACATTCTCAGCCCTCGTCGAGCTGACGCTGCCCAAGGAGCACAGGTTATCATACACATTTCCTGCTGCAAACAACTGGGTTTCTTTGGGCTACCTGGTCTGGTAGGAATACCCAACGACATGTGGATTTAAAGGAAATACCCTAGAATGTGACTTTCCGCTGCAGGCACTTAACCCCTGGGATGACACTGAAATATCCAGACCCTGACAGATGCAGGCACATTCACTGCAATGCATGACTCAAAGATGCTCAGATAAATACCCTCAGATCACAGGAAGCTCTGTCTACAGCCTGCACTAACGGTGGGGAGCTTACGAACTCTTGATCAGCCTGTTCAGCCAGTTCAAATTAGCATGGAAGTTGTCTGGTTCCTTTGGAGCAAGACTGGGATGGTTTATTTGGAACAGGACAGATATTACAGACATGAATGGGAGAGGTGGGCTCTCCAATGCAATCAATGACTAGCATGGCATGAAGTGACAGAAAGAAAGAGATGGTGTTTGTGCCTCTGCTGAGCTCATACAATTCCCCTATGGTTTAGCTCCATCATCTGTGAAGACAAGGATAACTTTGCTCACCTATCAATTTCTTATTTGCATCAGCTAAAAAGAATAAAGGTCTGGTCCCATGATGTTCTGATTCACTCTGCTGAAGGTGCCTTATTCTTTTAAGAAAAGTTAATGGGAGTTGTGTTAAAAAAACAATCCCCCTTGTTTGGATGTGCTGGAAGAGATGACTTACCAAGAAAGGCATCCTCAACACTTCATCTTGCAGATTCCAAAATATTGCTATAGGCCTCTTCTTTACCTGCCTCTATGAATTTTAACCATAAACTGTACTGCTTTATTATCATCTCTCTAAGGTTCCTCCACGTACTCCAAGCTCATCGCAGATTACCTAAATGCCAGCCGTTGCAGGCAGAGAGCCATTAGCACTGCAGTGCTGTTATTGCTGCTGCCTGGGCTGGAATTAATGCAGCTCAGACACAGCGCAGTGCAAATATTGACTTTCTAACTAATCAAACCAAATTCCATGAAAGCTACAACTTCAAGCTTCAAAAAAATCCATCAATGATTCATAAATATTTGAAAGTGCCAGATTGATTGCATCTGGATTACTGCAGCAGAGGAGGCTGAGGTCTGGCTGAGAAGGAGACGGACTAGACAGCTGCTCAGACCTTCATGTCATGTATCACCCTGCGCTACCAGGACTGCGCAGATCTTCCCAGTCCCAGACAGAGGATGAACAGTAACTCCCAGTGCTATGTTATTTACACTGGTGTAAGCCCTACTCACTCCAGGGCACCCAGCCTGCAGATACAATGTACCGTCCCAGCTGCTGGGACCACAAAGACTAGAAGCCTAGCAACTTCGTTGTTCAATTTCTGACTCTAGAATATATACGTGCCCATCTCCTTCACCTGTTGCCCACTCGCCAACCAGGTTGTTGGTATTCCCAGAACACACCAATCTTCAAGCTGGCCTCCTGGGAAGTGAGACAATTTGTTAGCCCGGCCTTGTCTCCACCCAGCCCAGTTCTCTCATCTTTGTGCCATCCAGCCAGCCAAAGAGGAGTGTTTTTTCCTAACAACTTTTCCAAGGGAAACAAAATCCAGGACATTATGCAACATGCACCAAGTCAAGATGATCTATTTTTAATTCACCCCACAGAGAAGCTCCAACTTTTCCCACATAAAAGAAAATTAATCTGCTGTCTAATTCCAACTTAAAGAAGAGAGGGAAACTTTTTGGAAAGAAACACTTAAATAACTTTGGTTGCGTTGCATAAAGTCTTTGCTGCATGAAAGTTAGCTTGCACAGCCATTTCAGGCCACCTTTGTCCTCCAAGTCTCTGGAGCTCCATTTGTACACAAGAGAACCTAGCACAAGGTCCTCTCTTCTGAAACCATATATTCAGTTCTTGAAATCAAGAGGACAAACAGAGGCCTACAAATCTTACCCTCAAACACAAAACTCTCCTTCATTAGCAACTGATGTAAGGACAGACTCCCAGACGAACTGGAAGAGTCATGCCCCTTCAGGGCACAGAAGACGTGTATCGG